>NW_008708358.1:2547169-2550551 GCF_000327385.1 Lottia gigantea
CACAATACAATACAATCATACACAATACAATACAATCCTATACAATACAATACAATACAATACAATACAATACAATACAATACAATACAATACAATACAATACAATACAATACAAATACAATCATACAATACAATACAATAATACACAATACAATAATACACAATACAATACAATACAATACAATACAATACAATACAATACAATACAATACAATACAATACAATACAATACAATACAATACAATCATACACAAATATATATCATAAATAGCTAAGTTAACTCATCCTAGATTTTATTTGTATTTCACAGCTGAGGTTCCTCTCTATTGGAAGACTTTCCTTGCGAACTTGTTCAATTCTTAGTCGATGAGTTATTTGCTTAAGCAAATTTCAAATTTCAAATTTACGAAATTCGGTTATGATTTGAGATTTATATCTTTTGAACGAGTTGGAGCATTAATAATTTTTAGACTAAGTGCTTTCAACGACATGAACAGCTGTGTGAGGGTTTGGAATGAAGAAGTTTTTGTTTTATTTCACCCACCTGTGCGTTTGTTGGTGGTTGAAGTCATCCTGTCGCGTACAAATAAGGCAGCGAATAGTCGAGGTACAGAGAGATGTACAGTGAGATGTACAGTGAGAGATTATTGATGCAGTAGAAAAAAGTAGAAACGAATCTTATCCGCACCGTGTCCGGGTCCGTACCTTGTGTATTCACTTGTTCAGCTTTTAGTTGCTGATTTGCTTTGTTATAGTGAACCATCAATCTCTTCTACTTATATACTCATTCACGACCTTGGAAAATATCCATTATAGTTCTATATACTAGGTATCGGCTGTTTTTCTTTGTGCGTCGCCTGTCTATGAGATCTTCAGATAAGTTGATTATATAAAGGCATATTGATAATCTTCAAGTCTTCAGTCTTTGCGAGTCCTTGAAAGTATCCATTATATTCTACATAAATTTACGACATTTATTCATCAACTTAACGCACATTGACTGATCTTTTGACGTCGACGTGTAGCCAATGTGGCTTTCCGTAGAGTTTCCGGATTAGTGAGGTTAACGTGATATAGAATTGAAAAACTATTGGTTGATCCAAAACGTGAAGATGTCTTACGACCATACATGCCAGATTTCCGCCGATCACTCCGAGTCCGAATCACTCTTGGACCACCGCACATTGGCCATTTTGCGAGTTAAAAGATTCCCTATATTCCTCTTTCCTTCGTGAAATCTTGAAAAGGTATACTGGGGTTATTTTTAAAGGTCATTGAAATTCAATTATGTTAAAATATAATATAACTTAAATTTGTCATTATAATAATGTGTGTTACTTAGATAGCTATAAAAGGTAGATAAGTTAACGTTGTTTCCAGTGGATGCTGATATCGCAAACTAGATAGTTGTTGATTGATGATAAGTTAACGTTGCTTCCAGTGGATGCTGGTATCGCAAACTAGATAGTTGTTGATTGATGATAAGTTAACGTTGTTTCCAGTGGATGCTGGTATCGCAAACTAGATAGTTGTTGGTTGATGATAAGTTAACGTTGTTTCCAGTGGATGCTGATACCGCAAACTAGATAGTTGTTGGTTGATGATAAGTTAATGTTGTTTCCAGTGGATGCTGATATCACAGACTAGGTAGTTGTTGGTTGATGACAAGTTAAGCCCAACGCAGACGAGGAACATTTCTGTCGACGAACAAAAACATCGAACAAATATATTTGTTTTCCGTCATCCGCAGACGACAAACTCGAACAATACGCCAGTGCCACGGAAAATCACATGACCTCAAAATGGCGATGTCCAGAAGAAAATTTAAAATTGCGTTTGCTATTTATTGTTATTTCAATACATATACAACTAAGGAAAGATAACTTCGTAGTTACTAATACTAGCCTCGAGTTGTCGTACTTTACGATACTTAATCGCGCCTTTACCTTTAACGTCTAAATACTAAAATCTGATCATAGTGGCCAAGATGTCGGCTGGTCGTTTTTTATACTCACAGATCGATAATTCTATCAAACAAATTTTTTATGGAGGAAATTCTCTTAAAAGCTTTTATAAATGGCCTATAAAGCAGTTGAATGCTAAATAGAATTCAGAGACTTCAACGCACCAATTTGATAGTAGTTGAAAGACGGTTGTTAACCTCATTAAAATGAAGATCTGGGTCAAGTTAGCTTCTATAGAGGAAGTCAGGATGATAGAATATAGGTCTATTTTATATATTGGAAACTTTCAATGAGAGCTGAATTCACAGATATCTGAATTTTATGGCTTTCCTCTCTATGTGACCGTCTTACTTGGCCCATCAGTCCGTATTTAAGTATGTAAGCTGGTACACGTAGTTTTAAACTTATACCAGGTGCACAACTCACCCAGGCATGCCTTGAAAATTGATATAGGGACATGATAGGGCATCAAGTTTGTAACAAAAATTGCTGGACATAGACTGAGTTCACATAGTTAACATTTTTGAAAATAGTGAACATTAGCCGAAAGAAAGTCAGCTGGAATGATTTATTATGTGAACGTGGCTTAAAACATTGACATTGAACGTGGCCTAAGACGACTGAAACGTGAACACAGAAGAAGGCATTTTGAATATTGTGAACAAAGCCAGCTTAAATCTGGTTGCATTTAACAAAGTGAGTTTGAATCTGAATATCGTTTGAACAAAGTTTAAGACATCTTGAATCTGAATTGTGTGAACAGGGCTTAATACTACTTGACTGGGAAAACTGAGACATCGAGAATCTTAAAGTCTTAAGAAGGCTTTATAAAATGAAACTGTGTATATTGAGTGAGGAACTGAGACTGGAGATCGGAAGAAGTAATGTTATTAGACAAGGTAATGTATTTAGTAGGATGTCTCTGGAGTCTGACTATTACATTAGCCTTAAGCTTGACCTTATACTATATTAATATAGACTTGACAATGTCTGTCAACCGACATGATTACTTATTTTTCGTAAAAGGTACGTCTAAATGCAATCAAATTGACTTTTACGTCGTCGCTGTTGCACCTGATTGCGAGGATACAATATATACTAATAATTTGTACTTTTTACTTCTTTTACTTCATCAGAAAGTTTAAGTAATCCAGCAATCTTACTTTCTAGCAGTCTTATTAAAATAAAACCAAACTTTCGTTCCGTATTATCATTAGCTTTTATTTTCACTCAACTACTACCTGGTATTATACTAAATAAAAACGGAATGATTTATTTATATTATTTATTATTATTTATTATTATTATTTATTATTATTTATTATTATTTATTATTGTTTATTATTATTTATTATTATTTATTTTTTATTTATTATTATTCATTTATTATCGTTTATAGATATTTATATTATTATTAT
>NW_008708358.1:2551488-2607290 GCF_000327385.1 Lottia gigantea
GTGGGTGGCAGTGGGGGTGACTAATTCCACCATTGTCACGATATACTACTAGCTCCTCCAAACAATCAAGTTTGTCTAAGGACCCGTACCATTGCTTTTATCTTTATAAATCATACTAACTATACAGCATCCAGTCTAAAATGTCAGATATAGTGAAGAGAAACTGACTTGCAGAGTCTTTTTCAGGGCATCGGTAGTAACTCTCTTTGACTTTGACGGATGTTGACCTCTAGTTTCCAGCTTTCAAATTGGATAGACGTGAACTTGGGTTAGGAAGAATGCAACTCTTGACCTTATAAAGGCCTATTAACAAAATAAACATAAAACATGCTCTACCTGTCCTTTTAAATTTGTGAAAATTATAATTATAGCTGCACTATATATAACGTACTAATAATCCGAACATATTGCCGAAACATTGGTAGCAGCTTATGAACTTTTCACATGAGGAAGTATATCAGTCATAGGTATACAAGTATTTCATAATTAAAGGCGGTATCAGGTGTCTAGAAGAGTAAACGTACCCTGCATTGCCCCACTCTATACATAACATGAAAATATTGAAAAGAGTTGTCGACCCTGCAGAAATATTGGAAACATTGACACGTGTTTTTGAGTAAACTAGACCAATGGAGTTTGTTATCGGTTAATAGATATATAAACTTCAGTATACTTCACTCACTTCAACAGGACTTCAATCTTACACGGCTTCACTTCATTTCCCATGGCTTCTTTATATTCAATTCTGATCTAAAAGTAGCTGTTTTAAAGAGTTCTTTTCGGAACAATACACAGACACTCGACTTAGGGCATTGCCATTTAATTGTTCATGATTTTTTAAAGGTACGACATACTTTAGTCCGACAAATCTGACTTTACCCGTGTCTCAAACGTGATATACTATACGATATCGTAACCGCGCCGACCACATCTACATACTGTTCATACATAGCGCATCTTCTTTTATTATTGATTATATTATGCCTAAATTAGAAATCCAATCCGATTAACTACAAATTTCGATATTTCATTTCGTGTTATTGTTTTTGGCTGGTGACTCGAGCCATTCATGATCTGATAAAATTATTATGCATCTTCTGTTCTGGATCATTTATTATTCAATCTGTCTAATGCTGTTTCCAATAAACAATTTCCTTATCATATAAATGTAAGAAGGTGGTGGTTCTTTCTGGCTGTTCTATTCTCCACTAGCCAAGCATGATCTGACGAAATTGCTATGCATCTCTTTTTCTGGATCATTGAATATTCAACCAATCACACATGCTCTTATCAATATAACATTTTCTTAGCTTATGGGAAGAACAGTGAGCAATTCGTTATTTTAAGAATAAGTAATGCCTATATTATGACGACTGTGGCGATGAAGTGGAAGATTACAGCCACAGCTTCACACCTAATTTGATGAACTTGTGATATCCTTTAGCTTGAAGCCAGCTAGACAGATCGTCAGATATTTCAGGTTAATTACTTTTTCCATTCGCATTTTTTCTTTTTACTGTTGCACGTTTACAATTAAAAGTACATTTCATGTAACGCTCAATTCCTGATGGTACTTCTCTTCGGAGGAGTCCACTTCTATGCAACATTTACTCTACATGTTTCCCTACTTTAGACGAGATTTTTGATTAACGGAATTGCTTGCTTATACGGATGTTTTTTAAATATCTAATGTACTAATGGGAGAGTTATATCGAAACATTGTTTCTAATGATGAGGATGGTGTTTGAACTGTCTACTAGACATTGTGTTGCAGGTTATTTGTTCCCCTTGTCGCTTTGTGCATGTGTCTGTGGGTTCGATGTCGTTGAGGGTCTTATCCTGTAGATTTCACTAACTGTGTAGCTTGTAAGATAGGTCGCATCAATAAAGAATTTTACAACTTTTCCACAAGAACAAATGCTTCACTTAATTCAAATAGTTTGATGACAAAGGAAGTCTGTAACAAGACGATTTGAACGTAATATTTCACTAATGACTGATTTGACCCAGAGAACTATTTAGCAAGTAGAAATTGGAGTGGAAAAATCTGTGTTGATGAAAGATTAGATCCTTCTATTTATATAATAACATTGTTGTTGAGCAGGTGCTCTTCGTTATTTGTTAATTGGCGTGATAATTAATATCCATATGATAGTCAATAATTACAGGGACTTTATGTAATATGATTTCCCTGACAAACTGCATTATCATAATGGAATGCAAATCAGAGGGTGATTTGATACAATTTAAATCGTGTGATAATATCTATATAAAAGTCAATACTCACAGGGACTTGATTTGAATCAATGGTTTTTACATTTCTACAATGTTAATATCGCCCTTAGGTTTCATTCAATGCTAATATTTTTGATTCAATCAGCATAACTAACAGTCAATAACCACACGGACGTGACGGCCTTCCCTAATAAAAAATTGAATAAAAAAAAGGGTTCTCCTGTTTCGTCTGAAAACGCGCTTATATATATATATACCCTTCTTAAATTTCACCAAATTTCTTTCTAACCCAGCAAAAAATTGTAGGCTACGAAGATGGATGATTAACTTGACCACGGGATATACTAGTGTACACAAGCATTATTATAGGTGCAGTCCTAGTCACGGCAGGCTAGTTATATACCCCCCCCCCCCCTTTTTTTTTTTTTTGCTTTCCCTTCTCCAAACCAAACTTTGACAAGGAGGGGTTTCACTGGACCAGGGGTTAATTACACTAGTATACACTAGTATCCTTTAAGTTGAAGCTATTTCTATGCTAGTCCTAGTCAGCCATTTACCCTTCCTACCTACCCCCTTCTCTCCTCCATCCCCAACCAAAATTGTCCAGACAGGGGTAGCACTGGACCAGGGGGTATACTACTAGTATAGACTAGCATCCTTCTAGTAGCAGTGTTACTAATTACTAGTTACGACAGACCAGTTAGATAACCCTTCACCCACCCCCCCTCCACCCCCCTCTTCAAAAAAAATTGTACAAAAGGGGGAGGGAGTAGCACTTGACCAGAGAATATACAAGTATACCCAAGCATCCTTAAAGTTGCAGTGATAACAACCTTGGTCGCAGTCACGACAGGCCAGTGAGATTATTGATTATGTGTTTTTATAGAAGAGAGAGAGAGAGAGTGAGTGAGAGTGGATCGTTGGTTTTTAACCTGTAACATTATTCTATTAGTGGGTTGTACAGCATGTACGATTACTTCAACTTTATTATTAACTTGTGCTGCTAGTTATTGTTTCGTTCATCTCCGATAGCAGTGGCCGAGGATGTTTTAAAAGGCTTTAAATATTGGATTTGTCCTTGTCGCACCGAACTATCAGTGCGTGTGTGCAAACGTGTTTAAGTTCATAACCGACAGCAGTGGCCGCGGATACTGTAAAAGATAGGCTCATTCATTGGATTTTTATCGTTTTCGGCATCAACCGATCAGTGTGTATTTAACAACAGCAGTGGCCGAGGTTGATTTAAAAGATAGGCTTTTATATCTTGTAATTTTCTTCTACATCATTACGATTCTTTAAGAGATCAAAATAATTGTGACCGAGGATCTTTCAATTGATATATTTGTTTTATGTATGATCTCCGAAGTTTTTTGTGCTTATTTCGTTTAGATTCTCTAAGTATATGTGATAAAAATTATCCCTGAATTGCTCACCGATAGAATGCGTATATACTTGTGTTGTAGATATAATAACCTTTGAATAGCATGAAATAGCGTTTTGTGCAAATTGTCTCTTTTTAGAGACGAATCCATTGAAAAAAGGTTGTCTTTATTAGTGAAAAATTAGTCTGATTTGGATGTTTTTCGGGTTTTTTTCAACTGTGTGCAAATCAATTTGTTAAATTTACTATCTTATCGTTCCAATCAAAGTGCATGTAAATAATTATATCTAATCAAAAAGGTTTGAAGAGATAAGATCGTAGCAGGTTTATCATGGAATAAGCGTTGTGTAAGAATAATTATAAATATAATGGTTAAGTATAGATTGTGACCTTTGACCTGAGATATTCTACCAGGTAACATATTGTATTTTCAGTAACCGGAACCAAAGGTCAATCTGATCTGTGTGAATACATCGCAATGTACAGGTAGTTAATCGTTTGGCCAAGCTTGTGAGTATCATCTCCATTAAGATAAGAAATAAGTAGAAACGTTTCGGTTCCAAACAACATTGATATAGTACCTAGAACAGTGTGCCAAACAGGGAAGTAAAATCATTTCGAAAGCATTGACCAAGCGTTTGAGTGTCGTCTCCAATTAGATTAGAAATAGGTAGAACCGTTGTGGTTCCAAACGACACATTTAAACTACTGAAACGAACTGCTCGTGTGGTATATTGGTACTAGCAGAAGCCATAAACGACCATTCCTTAGCACTGGTCAAAGATTATATAAATATGAATTATTTTACGCATGTTAACTTCTGATATTAAATGTTTTGTGCCTCGTCACGAAAGCAGTGGTCAAGCTTACGATTTCAATTAGTTGGTGATCAATACCTGCGTAAGTGAAATAATGTTCAATGAGAGAAACTGACTGAGCCAATTCTTCCGATTCGATATATTAACGCCAGTGATTTTCCTCTTTCACCATTTCTTGTTACAGTATATATTAAAAACTGTTGGATTATATCAAAGTGTTGAGTCTTAATCAACAAAGTGGATTAATTTTTAATTAGTTGTATTACATGCCAATCAAACCATATGTTCCTGTACTTGTAATCGTATCAGTGATGTGTGATTACGATCTCTCCGACTGTGGAGTATTGTTCTATGCTATGTGTGAGGATTGTATGATTTAGGAATCCGTATGGAATGGATTATTTTTCTACTGATGGGGCCTCTGTATCGGGAACAGGTAAAGTCAGTTGTAAATTCATTATTTCACCTATTGCATTGCATACCTGCTCTTTGTTTTAAAGTGAAACTACAATCTCACTATAATGGCAATCGATAGGTTTCGTTTCAATGCAAATCCATGCATACAGGCTCTTTGTTTTTAAAGTAAAGCTAAGAAATGCAAATCTTGATGTTTCGTTTCGTATTTGTGTTTTATTGATGACTCAACTAGTCACCAATGATCTGACGACATTGATATGTATCTCCTGTTCTGAGATAATTTTAAACCAATCAAACGGCATACAAGAATCTTATCAGATCATGGATGGCAAGTGTAGTAATATGCAGAAAACACAGGAAACGAAACATCCAATGTCATTGGGCTATAATGGTAATTTTAAGGTGTGAATTATACAGTGCACAGTACAGGGGAACTTAAATAAACACAATAGAGGTTGTTTTAACCTGTGCATGTGGTTACTCATGAGAGCACAGGGAACACCCATTGCGTCAATTTGCTCCAAACTGATTTCCCGATTGACGTATTTTGACGTATTTTGACGCAAGATGCATGTTCATTTCTAAGGGGTTATGCTTGATTCTATGATTTTATTGGATCCTTTCTTGGACACGAACGTCCACAAGATCATCCACGAATCATCGTTCAGACTACAATCTCATGTCACCATGCCCTGGTCCCAACACACTTTCTGTGAATTCACTACAAGTATGCCCTACGATGCCACCCATGCCTGTTAATGAAACTAAAATTCCAGTGATTAATTTCATACCTGACTTTGTCATTTCAATGTTTAATGATCCGGGACGGCTACCCCTCATTAATTTGTCAGGTATTGGACATTGTCTGATAGATGTTGATCTGAGTATGTACATGACGGTATTCTCCATGAGGCCGTTGTTGGTGCCATGTTGTAGAAAAATTACTTTCTGTACCATTAATCAAAGGCGACAGATTGGAATGACAACTTGAATGTATATTATACTGGTAACCTGCTTACCTTCCCCTGTTTCTATTGACAGCTTACTGCAATAATTCAAATTTTACATAGAATACTGTGTCATCTGTTCTATCGATATGTTTTTTTTTACCAACGATTTCCCGCAATTAACACACGTTACAAGATTTGTTACATATACTTTTTATTGAAATTTTACAAGGTGACCTGCATGGCCTATATAAGCTGTAATCTAGGCTATTGACGTTGATAACTCTCATCTATAAAAATGGTTACTCGACAAATCTGACACTGCCAGTTCTTTGCGTCTTGCGGTGACGATATTACTTCCACATATCTCGTCTGAGGAACAGGTCGAGCTACAAATTAAATAATCATTACTTCCAGTTGAAGCATGTGTCAATTTGTATTTAATTGTATAGAAATGCAATGTCGGACTGGTTTTGACAAGTGATTTTTCCAGCTGTTCAAACGAAATACTAAACGATCATATCCCTTTAATGAATTTTGTACAAGAATCAAGTATTTTTCATATTTTCAAAAATTGTTTGGCTAAGAATAACATTCTATAGTGTCTAGACCTAAGATTCTTAAAACCTCGATTCACCATACAGAATATAAATTCCTGAGAGATAGAAACAGAATTGAGATTAGTAAATGTTAAATCCGTGCTAATATTCGATCATCTTCACAATGACGAGCTATTATAAACTTCGTAGTACGATCTTTAGACAACTGATCTATTTCAGTCTATGTCCCTAATGAAGCTATTACTTTGTCATATACCTTGACTGCAATAGCCACTATTCTTGTATCACGGAATACAGCGATTTGATTGGATTGTAGGCTAGTAAATACAATCAGAAGCTTCGATAGAAAGATTGAGAACAGAGCCTTTCTGTCGTGATCTCTGATTGGCTGTATTCGCTAGCGCACAATCCTATCAAATTGCTTCATTTATAAACTTCCATGATACAGGACTGACTGACAAGGTGACTTTTGCAGTCAAGGTATAAGAGAAAGTTCGTAATACACATTGTGAAAATGATATTCGATAAGAATAATAAAGTTAAACCTGAAGACAAGACGACAAGAAACCTAGTAGATGTTTTGTAAAAAATCGATTTTAAACAAGTTTTCTCTAAGCGGTGATAAAGTTGAAACAATAGATGTGTCTAAAAATAGTTAGCTTATTGTCTGATAGTTCCATGTTTACCTGGAATTTCTATAGGCATCATCTTTTTATAGGTGGAATCACTTCTAATTTAATATTTTCACTGGAATTTTCTCCAGTTAATAAGATTGAAATAACTGTAATACTATGTATATCAAATAATTATGAATTATTAGCTTTGTGTACTAGACTGGAATTTTTCTGGTTGACCAAATTCATAATATTCTTGAAATAGATTAACCAAATTTGAATTATTAGTCATGTGGACTCTCTTGAGGGGTACATTTTCGCTAAATACCGATATCAAGGGTTGAGCATGGTAGGTCTTGTTAAATATACATGAGATTAACTCATGTGAAATTCAAGATTCATAATAATTCAGATGAACTAAATTTGAATTTAGCTATGTGGACTCTCAGAAGCAGATACCTTGTTGCTAAGCCCATTCACATAGTAGAATTAAGAGTTGTAGTAAGATGAACAAGTCCCGTTTTATTAGAAAACAAACCATGTGTATAGATCAAGTGACATAAACCATCTTGCGAAATCTAAGGGTATTTACCTGAGTTCGACTCATGAATATTTTAGGACGGCCTGTAGCTTAGTCGGTTAGATATTTGGAATCTTTATATGACCAGATTTGCCTGCTATGGTGGCCAAGGGTTATAATATCGGTCGGCATATGAAAGTCCGGAAGAGATCAATGCCAAGAAGTTTGGTCAAGGACCATCTGGGCTTCAGGATCATCGTGAACCTAAGTAAGTATCCTTCTTAAAAATGGCAGTATGTTTCTTCTTACAAACGAAATAATTGTGAGCATATGATAAGAACCAGACTCATCAAAATATCATGTCTAACTAGCGACAATGGACAATGACATCTCTTTGTGGTCAGATTGAACCAGACTTTCTAATATCAAAGAAACGGAGTGTCTTGACCAGACTAAATGACAACTTTAATTGTTGAAACGTCGTGCACAATAAAAACAAGTGTAGTATACCATATAAATTGATGATGACGATGTAATATGTTGAAACGTTGTGAATAGAAAAGAATGTAAATATAGTTGTTTATTAATAAAGGTATTTTCTGGTTGCTAATCAATAATATATATTCAGTATGTTATTAGCTATAATTGTCTAGAATATCTAAATGTTATAAAGATTGTAAGAAGTATGGTTATTGAACTTATTGTGTCTTTGTGTACAATATATTACTGGGAAATGGTTCGGTGTAAAAATTTGTGGGTGATTCTGAAAAACGACGCTTTCCAGACAAATGGACTATGAAGTATACGGTGGTTTTCAACATATTTTCGTACAAAATTCTGACAACCGATCAATTCCATTAGCATATACTGTAACTAAACCCCATACACCATTGTACCTCCTGTAATATTACTTGCCCCTCCGAACAATCAAGCCTGGCTTCGGGCATGGGTATGGCAACTCTACATAACTTTCAAAATACATCATCCCCCTTTTTTCAATCGATACCCTAATTGAAACATTCCGATAAATAATACATCACCCCCCCCCCCCCTTACTTTTAATTGATACCCTAATTGAAACATTCCGATAAATAATGCACCCCCCCCCCCTACTTTTAATCGATACCCAATTGCAACATTCCGATAAGTAATACATCACCCCCCCCCTCCCCCAACACCCCCACCCCTCTACTTTTAATCGTTACCCTAATTGCAACATTCCGATAAGTAATACATCACCCCCCCCCCCCCCCCCTACTTTTAATCGTCACATCAGTTCCAACATTCCGACTACTAATATATCATCCCCCTTCCTACTTTTAATCGTTACCCCAATTCCAACATTCCGACAAGTATTGCATCATTTCCACCTACATATTCAGTCAGAATATCACGATCTAACCTAATTGAATTGTCAATCGTTTTATTAATGTCATGAAAGCCTGTATTCATTGCGATCTTATGTTTGTTTTTGGGTGGAATTCCCCGGGGGTACTCTAATAATGTCCCCTCCTACGGGTCTAGCGAGTATATCACGATTTTGACCTAATATTCTCCGTCAATCGATACATCATTGTAATTTTCTGATATTGTTTTAATAATTGAAATACGACAACTTTACTACACGCCTACGGTTTTTCCAATTTACTTTTATTGCTAATCTTCTATATTACTGCTGGCTTACTATTTCTACCAATCCAGCAAAAATAGCCAATGGATTGATTTAATTTATAGTTTTGATTTGTTATTTTGGCATGTTTAGCACTAGATCTAGGTTAGGGCCTGAACCACACCTGCAAATATATCCAATCGATACATAGGATTTGTAATTCAGAAATGTAATGAGGTTGTTTACAACCCTTACTGCAAACCTAACAGATCGACTACCCCCGAATGGAGCCTAAAGGATTATAATTTGAAAAGATAATTCGGCATATTTCAAGGTTACTCCGAATGGGCTTGCTGTTGTACAATACAACACACTATGCCATGAATTGTTGTAGGATTATATAAGAACCATATGGACGCATTGACCGGCTAAATATCACAGGCCGGGTAATGATCAGTGAGAGAAGATAACCGAGGAATTTCTCCACATTATAAATATTTAAACAATCTTGATAAATTCAATTTAGATTATGTTTATAATTAGGTTTACTCTTCTATAGAATCGTTAATTTCACTATATATCTATGGAGATAAAGACAAGTAAGAATTTGTACCTGATAACTGTGATATCATTATCATTTTTGTATTGTACTTTGTGGTTTACGAATCTGAAATTAAAGTAGGTCCATTTGAAAAATAATAAATAAACACCACAATTGTAAAATCACAACATTTTACTAAGATCCATCAAAAAGGCTTGTCTAAATTCCTTTGGATTTCATTTCTATAAATAAACAATCAGTTTACATGACATTGATGTCGCCGAATATTCTTAAAAAAAATAGTTTCGTTTCGTTCTACGAAATTTAGTGATCCATAATTTTAGTAATGCCCAGTTTTGCGCCATATTTTACTTCCGCTTGGCTTATTGTTGCTGCTGGTCAATTGGGATCATCTAACAAACCACCCAATTGATCTATATCCAACAACCACAGTTTCTAACAACTACCTAATCTGTGATATCAGTTAGCTGGAAGCGAAAGTTAACTTGTCATCTACCAACAACTACCTAGTCTGTGATATCAGTTAGCTGGAAGCGGACGTTAACTTGTTATCTACCAACAACTACCTAGTCTGTGATATCAGTTAGCTGGAAGCGAGCGTTAATTTGTCATTTACCAACAACTACCTAGTCTGTGAAATTAGTTAGCTGGAAGCGGAGCGTTAACTTGACATCTACCAACAACTACCTAGTCTGTGATATCAGTTAGCTGGAAGCGGACGTTAACTTGACATCTACCAACAACTACCTAGTCTGTGATATCAGTTAGCTGGAAGCGGACGTTAACTTGTCATCTACCAACAACTACCTAGTCTGTGAAATTAGTTAGCTGGAAGCGGACGTTAACTTGACATCTACCAACAACTACCTAGTTTGTGATATCAGTTAGCTGGAAGCGGACGTTAACTTGTCACCTACCAACAACTACCCAGTCTGAGATATCAGTTAGCTGGAAGCGAACGTTAACTTGTCATCTATCAACAACTACTACATCAGTTAGCTGGAAGTGGTCGTTAACCTGTCATCTACCACCATCTCCGCCATTCATGAGATCAACCAATAAAAGAACAGATATACCAGGAAATATAACATAGTGTGGCCACCATCTGTTTCATAAATAACAAATCGTTGTTTAAACATAGCAATAGTGTCAAATAATTAACCTGGATACATACAGGGAACAAAGAATGTTACTATCTTTTGATCTACGTTCAGCCGCCCGATAATCTGAAACGGTATAGCCCTGCCTTTTCTAAACCAATGCTCACCAATCCTTGTGTCCAACTAGCAAGCAGATTGTGACACGATAGAAATGAGCAACCATTGGTGTTCACATGTAATACGGAACTTGACCGAGTCAACTTGACAAAAGTGTCCGAACAGGGCTTGATTTTCGGCCAATTCCACTGAATTCAAATGTCATGAACTAAAAATAGATTGATGGCTCACAAATTTGATTTTGCAACAAATATAGTCGAGGGTGGCGAACAGACATCTTTTGAATTACCGAGAAATGGGGAGCAGTTGTGTATCATTCACAACAAATACAAATAAAGAATGCAGATCAAATCAGATCCTTGTATAAGTTCTGCCTATGCTGTAGTTTACACAGACGAAGATTGGGACGTAAAACTCTGCCTTAAATGACCTTCTTACCTCACCTACATTACACAACCATCATTGATATCGTACCAGCAAAACACTTGTGTTTTTGGACAAAATCCCCGACGAAAAACTGTATGACTATATAATTGCCTTTGTTAATATCATCTTTAGTGATGTGAACGCTATAAATTAGTGTATTGTATATGCTTCTATATCATTTGTGGCGGAGGAAAGATTTTTAAGGAAGCCAATCATCAAAAAGATTTATTTAATCTTTTTTATAACTTGATAGGTTTTGTCAATTTTAATGTCTATTAAGTTACTTCTTCTGTACTGTAACAAAGTTCTATTGAGAAATATAGGCCAGTTATATCATAAATCGAAAGTAGGACTGCGACAAAAAGTTTATTAAACTGTTTGACAATTTCATTTGTCAAATAGAAATGTCAATGTTTTTTATAAACTCTTATACATTGTTTTTCAATTGAGAGACTTCAGCGCCGGAGCCATTCAACTATACTTCCAAAGACAGAATTTTGGAGAGTTCTACCTTGAGCTCTGTCTAATTTAGCTGTGCTTATGATGTATTTGGTATCCAAAACACAACATACTATGATGGGTACTTATGAAAAAGAGTGCAACATCCGTGACTATTAAAAAATCGCACAGTGGGATCATGTGATCTGGAGGTTAGAACATACCACCCCTCGTTAACCACCCCCATCATGTAAAGCACGAGTTGTTTCAGAAAGGCAAAACATGTCTGCGATAAGTTGACTATGTTGTGCATGCCAAAATGGAAAATTCAGCTATATTCGGTATGTTCTAATAGAAATATTGTCTATGTTCGAAATGTCATAATGAAATATTGGCTATATTGTGTCGTCTCTATTGAATATTACTTACTCAGTATTTGACATTGTCTAGTATTTGTCAGCAGCTAATGACAAAAGACAAGATCTATTGTCAACAGAATAGAGTCTGTATATTCCGATGACGTATTATCACTGAATATCATATAGATGTAGATCTTATATATTGTGTGGGCACGGTGACAAATCGTACAGATTACAACAACAGAAACTGGGGTGGTAGACGACAAGTTATTGTCCGTTCCCAACATAAGGTGCGGGTAGTTGTTGGTAGATGACAAGTAAACATTGGTTTCCAGCGTAATGTTATATCGCAGACCAGGTAGTTGTTAGTAGTAAGCCCAGGATGGGAATGCTTTTTCTGAACCATTGGATTGATCCTAATCCCACGAAAGGAATTGAACTAAATAAGCAAATGAAGTCAGAGGTCCTTTCCGATTTCTCCTTTCTTCTTCGCAGCAACAACGTACCTGGAATGCATCATATATGCATTTTTACATATATATAAAATATGTCATTTAAAGTTCTAATTTGAACAATTTCCACGATTCCTTGCATAGCACAAGTTTGACTGTATGTGGAAAATGGTCCAGGATTAAATCAGATTCCCCACTGTTTAATATCACTGATGCTCCTTGTTATGATTTCAGCAAATTTTTCGTAAATCAAATCTCACTGGTCACTCTCAGGATTTCCGTAAAGAGACCTAAACTAAGGTCGGTTGTACGTAGGTGTTGCAGGATGGACGTATGAAAGCTTAATAAACATACCAATTGCCGTAATCTGACGAACGTAAAAAAGCCCGCTTATTTTCGCTTGCAGAAGTTGAAAAACATGCAGACAAATGTAAGAAAGGTACCAAGTTGTAAACGGTCAAAACGTAGAAATGCCAACCTATTGATTCAAGTAGAAAAAAAAAGAAATACCGTACGACCTCGCTATCGATTTCCTCGAAGGAATTTGATAACATAAAGAACATTTATCAACATTATATTTTCATGAAAAAAAGCCCGAAGGTTTAATTAATTAGGATATTGATCGGCGACGATGGTCGATGAACTTTAAAGAGGATCATATTGACACAGTAGACAAGGGTCGTCATATAACAGATTCAAATACAGCTTTCTTCCTTTCTTCAAAACAGACATTGGAATTACTACAGACAGAGTTGTAAAAAAACATTTTTTTCTTGTTATTAGAAATGCGTTTATTATGTCCTGCTTTCTACTCCTGATTAGAATAGGCTACCGATAACACTGTTATTAACAGGAAACGATATATAGCAGGTAATGAAGAACATTTTGTCAGGTGATTTAAGCATTGTCACTCGATTCAAAATCGACATGATGTTTTATGCTTTATTTTGCTGCTATTGGCTAGATTATATATAACAAGAAATGCCATGTAGTGAGCATTTAGAAATTTTGCAAGGTAACAGAGACTCTAAAATGTCCTACTTTTCCGCCCCTTCTTAGACTTAGATAATAAGAAACGTCATTCAGTGTACAATGAAGGAAACACTGAATAAGGTACTAGCTGACTCTTCAAAATCAAAATCGCCATTGATTACACCAAGAAAACAATGTGTATCTATTCCCTACTTTACAGAAATGTTGATGTAGAAAAGTCGTACAGTTAGGACAATTCGCTGACCCAGACTACGGATTATATGTAACGACATACAGTGTGAGATGAGGGAAATTTTGCTAGGAAATTTAGGTAGGGCGAACTCTTACAATCACTACCAACGAGTATATTTGAATCAATCTATTCCTTACTGTGAAGTTGTAAGGTTCAGGAATTTCCTTGGCTGAGTAAAGACGAGAGATTATAAGAAAAGACGGGATTAGAAGAAAGACATTCAATACCACTCAAACAATCATCCATCAAATACACGCCGCCATCTTGATTCCACTTAATACAGATCACTGTCTCGCAGAAATAGACTTCCGGTTAAACAATCTACCACTTCATATGATTGGTTGTTGTTCTATAGCGGAAGTTTAGATATCTAACTATGTTCCGGTTAAACATACAGAGCTTTGGTGTGATTGGTTAAAATCACGATAACAAATAGAAAGTTTTTCTTGGTTGTTGATTCATTGGCTTCCAACAGGAACTGAGATGTTTCTACTTCCGGTATACTACATGTTGTTCGTCCTCTTTATTTTCTTAAGCATTTGAGCCCGAGTGCACATACTAGCACTTGCTATTTAGGTGATCCGACAGAGACATTTGACTTAGCTCCTAGATCTAGGCTCATCGCTGGTGGGTATGCCTTGTGCTGTGACACAAAATGTATGCAACTAGACCGCTATACGGTTCCTGTCACAGAAGCCCATCAAATTTGTTTTTCCAACTATGAGCGTTACACTTGGCATTGCAAATCTACTTTACATTCATGGCTTAATATAATATATTATATTATAATATTATTTCAATATTATTGAAACTATGCTATCAAATCCATCATAAGAGGTTTTTAAGAATTGACAGTCTTCTGCCGGACGTCCCCATTGAGCACTGGCTTTACTGATTCAGAAGGAGATTATTGGTTGAATCCATATTAGAAATTTTCAGAGAGTGCACAACTTTTCTTTTTTGGCCTAGGACGTCCCTTTAAGCACTGGCTTTAGTGCTAGCTAGGTATAATAAATGTGAATGCAGTCTATATATTATGATATTATATGGTAATAATATTGAATATGAGATTTGATGTGGCGAGACGTAGAATCATTGTTTAATCGCAACTCAATATTCTCTTCCAATTCACTTCTTTTTACACTCTTTCTCTCATCAATATTCAATCTTCAGCTCTTCGTGGCAATGTCCGATTGTACAATGGGCCAGGAGGAACATCCCCCCCCTGAGAATAGTGGCCCTTCTTCTTTAAAATTTCACACATCTAAAAGATCCACCAAATTCAGTAGAATTAATGTATTGGGTTAATTTCAGTTTTAATGGTTCTTTCGAAGGACAATCGTCTGGTGTGATGACAAAATTTTCAGAACTAGTTTCGAAATAGGAATGAAGACCCATTGGAAATATGGCCAGGCTAAGGGATTTACTTGAGAACGTGAATGATCAGAGATGTAAATGTACTGACATGAAGACAATGTAATCGTCTGAGATATATTTAACTATTTATACTTATAACTGACAAGCACTGGCTTCAGACTGGGTTCGAATAGTCTGAACTTCAGGCGATGATTGTGTTCCACCACGATGAGGACATAAGTTTATTGTATTACAATGTTCTAACATTATGTTAGCATGACATAACTCTGTGGATCATTTGGGAGATTACATTGGAAGGTTGTAGCAGTTTCCGTAAAGCTGAATTGGTTACAGAGCGATTGCGACTGCATTGAAAGAGAAATTATTTTTATATCAAATTTGCACAATATTTTATGAGCCAAACAAAACCTCATTGTCAAGGCACCCTGACCTCGTATCACGGAATGCAGCAATTTGAATGGATTGCACGCCAGCGAATACAGCCAACCAGAGCCACTCACAGCAGACTCTCTTAGTCTCTTTCGGGGGTTCTGATTGGTTGTATACGTCAGTGTACAGTCCAATAAAATTGCCAGAGTTACAATATAAGAGCCCAATGAAGTCAAGTTATTAGTTGTTCTAAAAAGCTTTGACATTGTGAAATATGGTGCTCTTGTTGATTTGCTCATCACATCATAATTCAAAGACTTTCAGGAATTTCCATACCGTTACTTCCCTATAACTCTAATGATTTTAACACACTGGCTCTCTCGTGATTTATAACAACTCCAAGATATTGACAAGTGAAATTTGATTGTGTTTTAGTATCAATAAATAATAACGAGGAAATCCTGCTACAACCACTCAATCATATTCATACATCCGGGTTTCTGACTGACTACATCTCATCTCATGCTGCCGACACGTGTTTCAGATACACAATTATCTTCATTGAAATGTCGGTTAATATTGAAAGTGCCGAAGAACCGAACCGCAAAAATAAAAGCCGAATTCAGGCAGTTTGGTTATACATTGGAAGTAGCAAATGGACATATGAGGAAGTATTTACATCATAGCTCAGGAAGTATTTGTTTCACGGAAGTTCTATCACGGAAGTTGATAACTGTAGCTTTTTTTATATGTGATTGTAACCCAGCGAATACAAGCAATCAGAGCCCTCGACAGGAAGATTGTGAAAATATGGCTATCGTTTACAGTCTTTTGTTGAGAGCTCTGATTGGTTGTATTTCCCAGCTTACCATCCAATACAATCACAACCTTCAATCTATACAAGAAAAGAACCTAATGTCAAGGTGTGAGACTGAGTTCGTAATACCTTAGCATTGTGAAGATGGGATAAAGTAAGTAACTGACTCAGAATAGTGGAGATTCTAAACATCTATTTGGTGTCTTGTAAACCAATCGATAAGTTATATAATGAGAGCATACAAAATGGCCATTGACCACACATTCTAGAGTAAAGAAAAGATGTATAGTGGCCGTATTGTTTGTCCGTCTACTCTCTACAAGTTCAACAAATAAACCTGATTAAAGAGACTTTATAACTATTGAATTTATTCTTGCAAATTAATAGTCTCGGTCTTCCGGATCGTAAAGGACCACTGACATAAGCTGAAACCCACTGACTGCAATACCACGAGAGTGCTTCGTATCGATGCATCCGTTCAGACGGACAAAGAGGACGGAGCAGAAGAAAATAAGTCATTTAGTACAACTTGCATATCAGCGTCTCCAAACCTTCTGTCTGCTGGCCCCACAGGTCAGTATTAATGCCTGATGACAGAGACTACAATCTAATAACTTCCAGTCTGTGATTATAAGTGTGATAATGATGTCTGGATAATAGAATAGAGTGAGAGGAGTGACCGCTGTCCGTAATTATCATTACAACTGACCTTTTGGAATCAGAATTATTGGTCCAATTACCACATGTTCATCAGCAAGTATTACCTAATCACTTCGCCCACCGACTTTCGTCCGCCGTAATTAATGGGCGTTACATTTGTGTTTGTCCAAGTACGATCTATACCATAATGATGACACTGTAAATTGTTGAAACGTCGTAATTAGTGGGCGTTGTTTTTATGCGTACTTAAGTACTATGTATACCATGATGATGGCAGTGTATATTGTTGAAACGTTGCGTACAATGAAGTAGAATCCCATATTAGCTCATGTAGACAGAATAAATTGCAGAAACGTTGTGTACAATGATGACAATGTGCAAGATAAAAGATCGAAAACTACCACAAGTTTGTTTTTCGTTATATTAATCAAATAAACCGTCAGTCTGAACAAACATTTTGATGAAGCAGGCTTAGGTTTTGAATGAATAACAAGTGATATGTTGTAGTATGGCTCTCTGCAGCTAAATGCCTCCATGATAGCATTTTGGAAGCCTGTCTTTCAGCCTTGATAGACATGTCCGAACGGCTTATGAAGTGAGTGTTAATATTTCTAGATTGAAAAGCGAATTGTAACCTCTTGTTTGATATTTTACACCATTTAAATGACATGCCACATAGTATCTCATTGACTTATTGAATACACAGTTGCCACACGGCAGAACGTAAAACTCAATGTCATTTCCAAAGTTCATAAGACATTTGTCTTGATATCTCTGTAATCAACTTCAATTCAAGTTTCTCCACCGGAAGCAGATTTCTTGGTGCTGTATGAAATCTAGGTCAATCACAATGCACATTTCAGGATCGATATCTCTTGAAGAATAATGTGTTTCAGTTTTTATCTTCTTCATATATTTCTTTCCGGTAATGGCCATTACGACGGAGAATATTATGTCGATCATTCTTTCTAGGTATCTTATTTTATCGGGGTATTTATCACATATTTTATAAATGTACTAAGTTTTATATGATATAGAAGTAAGAAATTCAATGTTTCTTAGTTGATATTTTGAAAAATTTTTGTACGTTCTTTTGGGAATTATGGAAATGCGAAAAACACATATCTTGGTGAAAATAAAAAAAAACTCAGCACAAAAAGTTTTTTCTTGCAATATCTAAATGTGAACCTCCCAGTACAGAGGTGTTACCTTAGCTGTATTACGGGGATCCTTTCTCGATGGTTCTCTTCGGATGAAAAAAATCACAAAATCGATAAAAGGTTGAGTTTTTGTCTTATTCGTTGGAACTCCGCGCCTCTGTCCCTTAGGGCTTAAAAAAAGATTAGATGAGTACTTCAATTTAGGGATAAATGACACATCTCAAAACCTGTTCTCATTTCGTTCATTGCATACTGCATGGCGTTGTCCGTCGTTCCAATTTGGTGCAAAACTCCATTCATTTAATTCAAAAATCTGAAATATTGCGCACGTGACAATAATTGAATTATTATTATTACTTTTAGAATAATTGGGTCATATAATTTGAAATTATAATGAATAATTGAATTAATAAAAACACCCGATACATTGACATCAGACGATCAGACGACCAGACGACCAGACGACATATGCTATGATAAGCATTTATTCGAGACTTGCTGATTCAACTGATATCCTTCAAACAACCATTCATTTATTTACAATGTTAACATCCTGATCCAGGCTTACGAAGATTCTTTCTACCAGCTGGCTAGTCCTTGGAATTGATCTTTCCCGGATTATTCTTACCATTTACGGCTAGGTCGACTGCAATCATGAGGAAATATGACTTATTCATTTCTTATTTACAGCAGGGTCACCTGGAATAATGAGGAAATATGACTTATTTAGTTACCAATTTACAGCTGGGTCAACTGGAATAATGAGGAAAGATGACTTATTTAGTTACCAATTTACAGCTGGGTCAACTGGAATAATGAGGAAAGATGACTTATTTAGTTACCAATTTACAGCAAGGTCAACTGGAATAATGAGGAAAGATGACTTATTTAGTTACCAATTTACAGCTGGGTCAACTGAAATAATGAGGAAAGATGACTTATTTAGTTACCAATTTACAGCTGGGTCAACTGGAATAATGAGGAAAGATAACTTATTTAGTTACCAATTTACAGCTGGGTCAACTGGAATAATGAGGAAAGATGACTTATTTAGTTACCAATTTACAGCTGGGTCAACTGAAATAATGAGGAAAGATGACTTATTTAGTTACCAATTTACAGCTGGGTCAACTGGAATCATGAGGAAAGATGACTTATTTAGTTACCAATTTACAGCTGGGTCAACTGGAATAATGAGGAAAGATGACTTATTTAGTTACCAATTTACAGCAAGGTCAACTGGAATAATGAGGAAAGATGACTTATTTAGTTACCAATTTACAGCTAGGTCAACTGGAATAATGAGGAAAGATGACTTATTTAGTTACCAATTTACAGCTGGGTCACCTGGAATAATGAGGAAAGATGACTTATTTAGTTACCAATTTACAGCTGGGTCAACTGGAATAATGAGGAAAGATGACTTATTTAGTTACCAATTTACAGCTGGGTCAACTGAAATAATGAGGAAAGATGACTTATTTAGTTACCAATTTACAGCTGGGTCAACTGGAATAATGAGGAAAGATGACTTATTTAGTTACCAATTTACAGCTGGGTCAACTGGAATAATGAGGAAAGATGACTTATTTAGTTACCAATTTACAGCTGGGTCAACTGGAATAATGAGGAAAGATGACTTATTTAGTTACCAATTTACAGCTGGGTCAACTGGAATAATGAGGAAAGATGACTTATTTAGTTACCAATTTACAGCTGGGTCAACTGGAATAATGAGGAAAGATGACTTATTTAGTTACCAATTTACAGCTGGGTCGACTGGAATAACTAAGACTTATCCAGTTCCCATTTACTGCAGAGACAGGAGGAATTATGAGGAAAGATGACTTATCATTTCCTATACAGTAGGGCCTTCTGGAAATAATATGACTTATTCAAAGAATTTCGCAGGAACCCACCACCTTCATCAGTTGTGGAGCCCCGTGCCCCCCCGTGCCCGCCCCCCTCTGAGCCCCGAGCAAGTTTTGCGGGCAAAAATCTCATGACTAGGTTAGAATTTCGGGCAGATATTTGGCCCCCCCCCCCCCCCCCTCCCCCTCCCTTCTCGGACGTAAACCTGACCTCCATTTGTTCGGCGTAATCATGCACATGGCATCAAATACTAATGCTGAAACCAACTGTGATACAGACCGTCCGACGAAAATAATCAAACCCATTTGATACAATCAAAAGGATAATGTCATTGGCGAAGACAGAAGACCTTGTAAAATTGAGATGTTAATAATATTTGTGTTTATACTGTGTTATTGATACATGTATTATTGATTAACTGACTCTACTGTACCGTTTAATTATCACTTAATCTTTCTGTCCTAACCAGCTTGTTGGGGTCATATAGGTCACAAATAGATTGTCTTTTCGGAACGGGATGTAGCACTGTCCTTGAGAGCGACGGAATCTTTACTTGATGTCATTTACTAAATAACGTCGAACAAATGGTGGTCGTAGGTTCTAATCTCTGTCGGCTGGTGAAAATCAGGCTTCCTTAAAAAATGCCATGTTCACTAAAACCATGTTTTGGAAATTGTTTTTAACCGAGAAAGACCATTGGAATCTACAAACCAATGGCCAATGTAATCGAGTGGTAAATTCGGTAACTTCATGGTAACTTTGATTTACCTTGCGCATTTATCAACCTAATACTGCTTCTTTAAGTTGATTGAAACTAATTGATAAATGTTACATTTAGATTATTGATTTTTATTGTTACTTTTACCTTATCGCTTAAGTTTATCTACGTATTCTGTTTTGTTTCATTCCAATAGTTTAATGGGTATATTTTGTTATGGAGAAAGTGAACTGCTGGCACATATTAGAGTTTACTCAGTCTTGTCATTTTTCTTTCATTATGATAACTATATTTGGGACTTTTGAGATATAAACGTAAACATTAATGATTTCATATCTGGTAGAACTCTATTTCAGCTATCCGTAACGCTTTCAGAATTACGACGTTTGGTTCGTCTAAAATTAAAGCAGCCATATTGGTACAAGTGGATTTGTTTTCTGTTTACCTTGTTTCATTATTACCACGACCCGTCTTTCAGAGAACTGTAGCGAAGAGTGGCGAGAAACATTCAAGGGGCATAATTTTCTAGGATACTGTAAAACACTGGAATACACCACACCACAGTGTAAACTGTCGTTGAGTGTATTTAATGATACCACCACCAGTGTTTGTATGAAAACATCCATGGAATATAATATGGTGTAAACTGTTATTAGCTTGTTTATCAACTGACTGATATTATAATGGCCGAAGTAGAAATTAATTGATAGGTTTAACTTGTCAGCTATTATTGGGATATAGTCAACAAAATGGTTTATCGAGTACAATATCGTGTGGGAACAGGGGGATGGGGAGGGGGGACGTAGGTGATTATCAGGAAACACATGTATTGGATACACAATCCTCATCAATAAGATGGGCGGATATCTTGGGGTAGACTAGGTTTTACGAACGTACTTCTTCGACAACTACTCTAAATAATACTATATGCTTGCTTTCCACAAAGTCGCCTTGACATGAAATGAAATGGCGTTATAATTTCTGCACCTGATTAGTTTAATAAATTATGACGGCGATTTAAAACAAGGTAAAGCTAAGACGCAGTTGCACGATTGGATCAATGGTAAGATATTATAAAGATTTAAAATACCGCTGTACTAAAAACACCAGTTCATTAATCATTTCAGTCAGCCTGGAATTTTAAGTAGACAAATTCTTTCAATCAAACAATCGCAAGGTTTAGTGGTTTATATCAGTACTTAAAGGGAAATGCAAGTAAAATAACATAATTCGTTTGTCGTGTAACGCCATAAATGGTCTACCATAACTACCAAATAGAAAAGCTGGGTAACACTTCGGTATTTCTGTGGCTGTCCTAAAGGGGTGTTAGGCAGGATTGTTGACGGCTAGGAGATTAGGTGCCATGGTTTCGAATCGTCTTCAAAAACGTACAAAAATCTAATGTCATGGCCACTTCTTCCAATAGTTTGTCTGATAACACCTAACAACTAAATTTATGCTTATTCTTAATGGTTCCTTGAAAAAAGAACATGATAATTGGTATTGTCTAATCGTCTTAGAATGGTTGAAAGTCTGATAAATATTGGGTTGGGTTCAGATATTGGCCCGCATCCATAAAAACTAATTCTAATGTATGGTAATTTGGAAATTGATCAGTTAGATTGCCTCCGCCCTTACATTTATCATCCTGGGCGAATCATACTGATTAAATTCACTGGTTGGAACATTACAAGTTCTAGCATAAGTAAGATCGGGGTCACTGCTATGGTGTAAATCGATGCTAACAATATTTCAAATACACATGGTTCAGAAATAAAAACAAAACGAACGATCAGAACTGTAAAACGAAACCGAAATCAAAATATTTGGTAATACACATTGGTTGCAGCAAATTAAATTTTCATATAATAAATAAGTATATCAAACATAAAATATTTCATAACGAAAAGTGGTATCAGGTGTCTAGAAGAATAAGCACACCCCCTTTACAATCTCTATTTAGAAGGCAGTCAGAGGTTTCGGACTATTTCAATGACCTTGAAATCGCAGCACACCAGTCTGGACGACGTCCGACAATAACTCTAGTTGTAATAGTTTATAATGGAATAATCAATGATGTACCAACCATTCTACCTAGACATTTATCATATTAACTGTATTGCATTGATTCCTCTATAATTACTGGTTAATAGAGTCTTCATTGAGTAGTAGCTCCAAATAACCAGTTCTATTACCCAAGTTCTAGCCGTATGCTACATCTACACACCAAAATACTACTTAAATTGTTAATTAGTAGAGTGGGGTGTTTAAAAGGGTCCAGTCGTTTGGAATGTCTGCATACATACAACCAAGATACTAAGAATCAATATTTGTTTATATAGCTTGTCTGTAGAGGTCCTAGAATTGAAATGATAAGTTATGTGGACTGGCAGACATGGTTGACCAGTGCAGTCAGAAACCCTTAATTCTACAAGTCAACAATTGTATTGGACTGAAATCATTCAAAATTCTATCTATAAATAATAATGAAACGAAATACTGAAACAACAGAATTTTTTAATTCTATTGATCAATTCAATTCCCAAAAAACAATTGTTGACAGAAATGAGAAACTGATTACATGTTACTGGTTTTGATTATGTTTTAAATATCATTCATTTCAGACCAGTTCATTATCTTCATCACAAACTGAGCAACCTTTCAATTTAGTGCAGTTTATTCAAATATACTCGTTACAATCACGTTAAACGACACATCTGTGCTTATTTTACTGCAGGTCATGCAGTCCTTGATCTGATAGATAAATATATGTATTCATGTACTAAGAAATTTTTACCCGATAACACCAAGTTCTTACTAACCAATCATAAAACAATACTTTATGCAATGCTATGGCTATAGTATGTGCTGCTTTCTACTGTAAACCACTAAAGTTCCTTATAAAAAGTTTTCTTTCTATTTTCAGATAAAATAAATGTAGAAGAAACAGAGAAGTCGTTGGGTACTATAGTTAGTTTAGTGAGTAATTGGGAATGCGTCCCTACCGTCCTGGACAGTTTACCTGGCTACACCTGTAATATTCTGCATATTTTGGACCAAACAGAAAGCGCGGCTATAGAACGGTTGATTACTGAGTTGTTTAATCAAATAGTACAGGTAAGACAGGTGTTTCTTGGTTGTCGTGGTGCAGAAATGTAGGACGTAAAACTCCATTCATTTCATTTCATTTCTTGGTTGTCCTGAGGGAGGGAGGGGCCATCTTCTCAATGTCAAACTATTACGAATTTCGTCTCATACTTTGACTGCAAAAGCCACTTTTCTTGCATCATTGAAGTTTGTAAATACATTAATTTGGTTGGATTGTTCGTTAGCGAATACAGCCAATCAGGGGCCTCGACAGATAGTCTGTAAACAATAAGTGATAATGCTTACAATCTGACTATCAAGGGAGAGGATTGACTGTATTTGCTGGCGTACAATCCAATCAAATGTTCGTCTGAAATGCCAAATACCAACAAGCGCTTATTGATTGATTAAGTCAAAACTTGGCTGTTATGGAATCGTGTCATTCTAATTCTGATTGATAAGAGCTCATCTGGTGATGCCGACACGTGTTTCGGATTTAAGATCCTCATCAATACAACTGGGAATAGCTTTATCCAATTTAATAACAAGAATATGGATCCTATACTCAATATCTCTACCAATCAAATAATTTAAATTACCAAGTGCTCGCTCCGAAGTCCGCGCTCAATAGAATACATCTTAATCCCAAACTATAATTTGTGATTTTACGAAAGATTATTTCAATTCAGATATTTCCGCTTATCTACCTGAAAATAATTTAATTAAATTTTTAGAGGAAGTGACGTCACCAACCCCAATGTCTTTATACCCAGTGTATGAAATATAACAATATAACAACTCGGAGTCTATGAACATTAGTCAGGCAATAAAGATAATGTCATAGAGCTATCTGATGGAACTTGTCCATCCCAATGGCTATTATAGTTAGCTTGACAATTACGGCCGTACATCTAGAAATGACTTTGTGGGTACCAAGGGAGCAATTCAATAAATTTCTATCATATTTGTTCTTCTCCTAGTGTCGTATCAATAACAATACTCTTATCTCGATTTGTTATTCGAGGTCAGGTTCTCTATTCGGTCCGCTCAGTTCAAATATTCCGACTTCCATTCTCTAGAGTGAGATCACTGTACTCACTTGCATGTACCTGAATTCTTGGAATTGCTATCTTAGTGTTTACTTTATAGTAGGTCGTTGAAATTTATGCACAACATAGATAGTCTAAATCTTAATATACTGAAACGAACTTCAACAAACGTGTACCGGCTTTACCACTTTGGTGTTCCTTTCGTAACGATCAGTCTGTTTTGGTATTTATGACAATCAAATTTGGTCTTGTAATATATAGAGAGAAAACCGTGATATACGGAAGTAAAACAATAAAGTTATGTTTATTATTTGTTCCTAGAACAATTTGGAGCGATAGTTTATTGTTGGTGTCGCCATATATCTGAAAATATGATATACAAAAAACCGTGATATACAGAAAAAGCAATAAAACTTGAATCACAAATCATGTCCTTGAACAATCTAAAAACAACAATTATGAATATGTAACCTTTCTGAACTGAAGTGAAAGTAAAATATTTGTAAAGTGCAGACAAAGAAGTTGACGGATTGATTAATTCAGAACTTCTTGTGAGCGACATTAATTCTAAAATAACCTTTTCAATTCCAGTGACATTTTAATTACCTTTTGTATTCAAGTGGTATGTTTTGTCTTCGAGGGAATGTTAAGAGTAATTCTTGATTTTTTCAAGTCTAAAGATCTCAAAAGGATGGGGAGAATAACCTTTATTGCAGTGTAGTGATCTGAAATGTAGATAAACACATCACAAATAAGCATTATAACCGTTCTTATGGTGGGAGGGGGGCTGTGTCCTGCCACATTAAGCTACCAATCTTAGGGCCGGGGTAGTAGAATTTGGGATAATCGGACTCAATTTGTTTTCCTCAATCTGGTGATTAAAATATAAAATGTAAAAACGTTGTGTGCAATAAATTCCCAAAGTATTATGGCAATGTAAATTGTGGAAACGTTGTAAACAACAAAACTGATAATAAGATCAGAGTGTTTTGATAAGTAGATCAAGCAAGCTATTTGATTCGCTGATATTTGAAACCAGTGAAGGTTAACAACCGTCTTTGAAAATATCGATTTAACAATTCATAATCTAGTGTCTCTTCAATCTCTGGGGAATACTCAGTTTGTTTGATCAACTTGTTTATTAATGTTTTAGAATTATAATCTGACACTTGAAGCTTTCCTTGAAAATGGTTGGTTGATAGATGACAAGTTATTGTCCGCTTACAGCTAACTGATATCGCAGACTAGGTAGTTGTTGGTAGATGGCAAGTTAATGTCTGTTTCCCGATAACTGATATCTCAGACAAGGTAGTTGTTGGTAGATGGCAAGTTAACGTCAGCTTCAAGCTAACTGATATCGCAGACTAGGTAATTGTTGGTAGATGGCAAGTTAACGTCCGTTTCCAGCTAACTGATATCTCAGATAAGGTAGTTGTTGGTAGATAACAAGTTAATGTCCTCTTACAGCTAACTGATATCACGAACTAGGTAGTTGTTAGTAGATGACAAGTTAACGTGTTAATGTCTGGTGATTTTGAATCAATCGTCTTCTTTCATTATTCCAGTCGGTACGGATAATCTGGAAAAGATTAATGCTCGGGGTTTTGGTCACTTGAAATGACCTTAGCGAACCTTAGTTGTCATCATTGTTAAAATAAAATGGTACGTTTTTTCTTTCAAAGATAATAAGACGAAAGCGTAATTTAAGAGAAAGGTTAACCACAGTGCAACTAAATTTACAAAAAAACAAAGAAGAACTATTGCGCAAGATGGCTGTCGTGGCAAGCATTTATCACTAGAATTTAATCTGTCGCGAAGTCCGCCTACTAGTTTCTACCTAGAATTAGTTCTATTAATTCTACGGATTAAAATAGAATTGTAGAATGGTTTGAAATTTCTATTGTCAGAAAAATAATCTCTTCCTTGTCCACGACGACATTTGGTCTTTAGGTTCAACTGAAGAAACAGTGCTAGAGTATAGCCGACTGAGTTATAAATGAAATTGGTTTCAATCCATACTGATTTGCTCCTTAATAGCCGAAGGACAGACAAGTAGGAGTTTTTAACATCGTCTGTAGTGGTGATGTTCGGTCAGATAGACTGATCGGTGCAGAAAACAAAAACAGAAGCGCCACCTATCCACATGGCGTACGGGCCCACAACTGGTTTATTTACTTCTTCTATTTTCTGCTGGATTGATAATCCCTTACAATATACGATGTAATAGCCACCTTTCTTGTATCACAGAAATTGTAAATGCAGCGATTTCATTTGATCTGTACGCTAGTGAATATAGTCAAGGATTACTACCTTGATTGAGTATTTGGGGTGCATGGAAGTCGCAAACTAATCCATTACATTCCATTATAACATTCTATAAGACCATCTTCATCATTGGTAAAGATATTAAAGTCTATATACGGATTATTGACTTTCAATGGGTATGTGGAATTTCCGAAAGGTTATAAAGGAAGCATGGCTTATCGTTGGAATCAGATTAAAACTATTTCTTCAGACTATCGCTTCTATTCGTCAATATTTAGTGAACACAGTCCTGCTATTAGATGTATCTATTTAGGAAAGTAAGCTGATCGTGACGGGGAACGTCTGGACGATAACTGATAACTTCCAACTAGTCTGATATACTACCATAAATAGTTGACTTTAAATCATGGAAATAGACTCGCAATATATTCCACTATCGCCTCATGAATATTTAAACCTCGTTTATGATGCCGGTCCGTTATTGGACTCTTTAAAACGTGGCGTTATTGTCACCCGTCACGTTACACCGCATGCGAGACTACGCATGGTTCTTACATTTAATTACCACACACGAACGTAGTTCACAGCCATTTTGAATGGCTTAATAAGTCGAATTTTGAAAGGGCTATAATATTTTAACTAAGCCTTCAAATCAAATTTTATGGTTTAGATATGCTTTTAAATGCGATTTGAAGGCATGTATGTGTTATTTCCATGTAAGAATGTGTCGTTATTGTCACCTGTCACGTAAGACTGGGACAATTACGTTGGTTGAATTACTCTTGTACAATTAAGTTTATCACAAAGTTGACACATCGTTTGTTATTTTTAACTCTTTCATTCAGAAATAAACTGAAAACAACAAGTTTTTATAGAAACAATTGTATAAAAATTCGATAGTTCAATCATTGTACAATTTATACTTGGAGTTGAGTTGACAAACACAAAACATGGTTATTCTCAACTTTTGAGATCATTCTCCTCAACAAGTCAAAAACTGTTACATAATTCTATCGTGTGTGTCCTGAGGTTAACCTCGTATTGGGTTGAGGTAATGTTCATCAGTGGCGGAGCCAAAGGTGGGCAGAGGGGGCAGCCGCAAGTTTTTCGGGCAAAAATCTCACAATGATATTAGAAATTCGGCCAATCTCAGATATCCCCCCCCCCCCGCCCCCCCCCCCCGGGACATAAACATGGCTCCGCCACTGATGTTCATGATGCTTGGTTTTATGATTATACATCTGACCGCACTATTGTATATTTTTAGGATGTGTATAAGTTTCAATATCTAGCCTTCAATCCACAGCTCTCGACCCTAATTGTTTCAGGTCCCCAGAATCCCCTTCAGCGCGATAAATTTACGCTATGTTCCGTCTCTTCAGCCAAATGTCCCATGTACGATATCCATATGAAATACTAGGTTCAAAACAGCCACAGTCATGGCTGCGTCCACGTTATTATAAGTAGACGTGGGATTCCCATAGTTCATCTTGTCTGGAACGTACTCTTCGATGAAACTGGATATAGCATGAGCAAGAGGTATATAAGGAATCAAATATTTTCGATTGAGCTATTCAGTACGGTTGAACGACATCGTTGATTGAGTTGAAGCTACAGGAATCAATATATCCTCGGAGTAAACAATATGTAAAGTCAATGATGATATACTATAGCTACCTATTATTGGTTAATTAGTGGAACTCGACCCGGTCACTGCAGTCCATTATATAGGAATAGCAACTGGATAATGCTAATTAACGACATTTCAAATAACTTCCTAACTAATATCTGCCCAGGCTGATCAAAGTACAGATCTAAATGATTCCATGTTTCTGTCATCCATCAAACTGTACGAAACGAAACATCGATATCTTCGTTTTAATGATATTTTTTAACATTCATTCATTATATTGTCTGAATGTTAGACAGGACCACGTCCTTGTGTATTGGGCCTCATGACCCATTGGGTATTCTGACCCATGTAAAATAAATAGTTTATTAATGTTATCATTTTTATTAAAGCCCAAGAATGAGCGGGGTTCTTGGTTAATATATTTTTAGCCGTAACGTAGGACAACTCCTAATGCAAGGTGTAACTGTACTAATGGAAGCATTGTCTGTTGCAAAAGCATTAAATGCCTCACAGAAACGCCACTGCTACAATTCATTAAGTTGGGTTGGGGAATAGTAACGCGACTGAGTTCCAAGCTATTCTTGAGACCCCCCCCCCCCCCCCTCTAAGTAGGCGGTTGAAACGCCACTGCGAAGAGAAACCTTGACCCTGGACGATGCACTTGGTATCACCTTGATTACTGACCAGGACATGACAGATGTTTATGTCCAATTTCATATATGTCAAATAATCACGGTACAATAGACCACGAACAAATCTTATTACTATATTAATTGGAAAAGTGAAGTGGGTCTATTCTACTGGTTTATTATAAATACAGATGCTTTAATCAGTAAATCAGCGAGGTCATCAGAAAGGATACGAGATGAAGCTTTTACGTTCCATTTATCCGCAATTTGTTTTGTTTTTGAAGAGGTCAACTTCATGCATTGTACAATGAGGGAAATTTTTCACGACAGCAGCACTATCACAGGCTTGTACTTGTTGAGGGATCTTTAATTAGTACAAGGTTTTGTAAGGTTTGGTTACCGAGAAAATTAGAATAACAAAGATTTATATAATGCCATTACTTGCTTAAATTATCAAACCCCCTGTCGTCCATACTAAAAGGTCATACTGTATTAAGCTCTATCAGATTGAATTGATTAATTAATGAATAATATTGCACCCCTTGAAGACATTTACTGAATGGTTTACAGACTCGAATGTTATTTGCCTATAAGCTTCTTAATGGTATATAAAACCTCGACAAAACACTCGCTGTAGGAAAACCATTGTCCTAGAAAACCTTGACATTATTATCCCGATGTTAATTAAAACAGATGAATAATTAATGATTTAATTACTTTCGTTCCAATATTCTGTTAAGATTATAATTATCTCCCTTTTCGCGCTATCATAACTTTTTCTAGACTTAAAGAAGCACACCCACTCAAATTCTCTTATCTTAAAGGAATACTACCATTTAGAATGAACATAAAATGTAAATTCTGACTTTGACCAATGAGAGTAAACTAGTCTGATATGTTTAGTCAGTCATAAATTGATCTGATTGTATCTCATGATGTTGACCTTGCAGATCATGCTTATCACCCCTGATGGTACTTCTCTTCGGCGAAGTCCACTTCTATATAACTTTCACTCCCAATTTTACCATATTTTGGACGAAACCTTTTGATCGAAAATGCAGGTATATTCAGACCTAAAATGACAAAACAACATAGTTGTGTTTGTAAACCTGAAAAATGTGCCAGTCATTGCGTATTAGGATCAATAAAATGATTTAAACCGGAAATGACGTCATATATGAGCGACGTCACCGCCTGCTGGAAACTGCTTGGATAGAAACATTTTAACTAAATATAATTTTGACTTCAGATGAGAATTATGTAAGCTATGTATGTCTGTGGGTCATGTGGGAAATTTATAATCTGATTTCCGGGATTGATTCTGCCCACCAACACTCCCCTCCAGCCATCTACAACATCTAAATTAATGATGGTTATGTACAGCGATTTTCAGACCAGAATAATCAAACCAAGATAAACATTATTGGCTATCAGAACTCCTCTACGTGAATGCCTAGGACTTTAATAGAATTTAAAGGGCTCAGAGCAGGTTATTCTTTCCCTATGTCCCTATAGTGACTAATTTTGTGTGGCTAGTCGATAGTGAATGAAAGCCGTTAATCGAACCGTCAGAGGCAGAGACATCAGAATGTGTCTAACCAGAAAATAATTCGAACCAATCGCACCTAATGGCCCAGAAGACGACGATCAAACCAGCTGTGCTACTCCACTGCCACAAAAAAGTTTTTTAAATTGTTTTCAAATTTGTATCTTTTTTCTCATTTCAGACATGTTACATTCAACTGCAGAAAACTTCACAGAGAGACGAAAAACATCAGATATTTCTCCATCTGTCTAAATTACTGACCTCGTCTTTGGAATTAATCCGAGGTCGTCAGTCGTTACATTTCACAGCGTTAAGTACGATCAATCGGATTATAGATATGTGTATAGTGCACAGGAATTATGAATACGGCTCCGTTACAAAAAGTGCTGATTTTGACACTCCGGCTGATAACAAGGATATATGGCCCTCTACTATCAAACGTAAGGAGCAAGGAGTTGGCAAACATGAGGAAAGTGGACAATCCACTCTTAACAGAATTGCCTCACTTCATAAAAGGAGAACGAGTGTTCATGATACGCATGCGGATAAACATAACGATGAGGAGGAAGATGGAAAACATTGTCCTCTTCATCAAAACAGGACACCGTTGGAAATTATGATGTCGATGGACCCTAGCTGCCTCATGTCGGTGTTACATAATAATATTACTATGCATAAACGGATTATCGGTACCCGCCAAAAGTGCACTCCTTCCGTCAGGTGGCGCCACTGTACGCATCATTGTTTACAGATTCTAAGTGCCCGGATTGTTACTGTGATGTGTCATGGAAGTATTGTGCAAAACAAAATAGTGAGTGGTGGACATGTTCGGACTTTAGTTGAAGCCTTAGATCCTAACCATGATCCGGTAAGTACCTTTATCATTGAATCTGAAGTGCTGGTTATTGTAAATCGTGTCACTATACGATGCGTACAATATTGGTGTATATCTCCGTGTACTTTGCGTTTCATCAGTCGGCTCAACCTTCGCCAATGTTCTTTATTCTCCTTGAGTTGAACATTGACCATTCTACTCCCGAAGTTGACACGAATGATGTTTCTTTTGACTTGTTTCATTTACCGTCTCTGATTCTGGACACATCTTTATCCGATTAGATACAGTAGCATCGCCCTTGAAATCAAACTTTAAATTTACAGATCACCTTTACTCACACATAACTACACACAGGTAATGACTACAAGACACCCATAGAAAATATAAGAAGTGGACATTAGAGAGGTTTTCTGTTTCCCAATGAACTACATGACCAATTACGAAAAACCAACAGAAATATATAAAACGAAATATAGAAACATTGCATCAATCAGACTATAGTGTTATGAATCATAGTTATAGCCAGGAGATTAATCAGAAACATCTAAACAACTACATTAGTTAATTAAATAATAAAATAAACCGACCGTTCCCAGTCATTAAATCACGCTTTATATTTTACTAGGATCATCATTTCTATTTGGAATTTTAGCCTACATTTTATAAAGAATCTCGTTAACTAGAAATAATTATTTTGTCGCAACCTTTGTCGGGATTTCACTTTTTAAAAGAATGGTCTTTTGATCTCGGAGCTAGATTGATTCTGTGACAATCGACAGCTCAATAAGTACTCTTGGTTCCACTTCAATCGTGTCTCAACAACCAACATACGACAAAGAGCTGAAGACTTTCCTTTGTTACAACTTGTTTGTCAACCATTTGTCGCTCGGGGCCAGTTTATTACCTTCGTTAATATAGAGAGAATTGACCTATCCTTTTACAGTAATCAGAAAAAAATCGAATGAGAATTCTGTTTTGAACATTGTCTTGTCTGTTGGCACATTCAAGTATTGGTGTTGTTCAGGACATGGTGATCAACTTGTACCTACAAGTTTTTTTTTTTTTGACAAGCCATTAATAATTCTAGCAAAGAAGATTCTTACTCTCTACCCTAAGTTCCTCTGCGTAGGGCTTTGTTTCAGAAAACATTTTGCCTTGAGAAATTTCAACTCGTTCACCAATGCCAGTGATACAGTCTGGATAAAGAATGTCGCAAAATTTACCTCGTTACACACGATATGGTCTTGTCTGTTTTCACCAATATCTGAATCAAAAGCAGAAAAGTAAATTAGGACGCAATCAGTCCATGTCATCTATAGAATATATATAGAACAAGACTCGGTATAAGTTTGGATATTTCTTGTCAAAACCTATATTGATGACGGTTTATTTTAGGATTAGACACGTGAATGCTCCATCAATGCCGGACTCCACGGCTTTTCTTTAATATATATTTTTAGCTTGGATTGAGAAATGTCAAGAAGGCAGACGATTGAATTTATTAGCTTAATTATATCACATTTTTTATGAATTGTTAACAAATTGCGTTAAATATACAATGTTGAGAACGGTTATGGTAACTGCCTAAAATTCTGCGGTCAGGTCAGACCAACTTTTCTGAAGAAAATATAACCATCATTTTGTCGAAAGTGTACTATTGTTCAATGTAAATTACATAATTACGACACATGCTTATCGCAAGATGTTCAAGAGAATAGGAACATTGTTTTTAGAATGCCCAGTGCCCGTGTGTTATGCTTCCAATGGCCTGTTTTGGATTGTGGTGACAAGGCAGGGATTGTCTGTTTGGGAAAACGTCAGTAGCTTTACTTTTGCGGTCATTGTACCTCAACCGAAGGTCATTGGTATCTGTAAGCTGTCAAACTATCAAATCAATTCCTAGTACTCGAATTCCTAGTTCGTGACGTCCTCAACATTGATATTGTAACTATCTGTCGAACGTCTCTGATTATTCATTTAATGTGGTCACGATACGTTCGGACAAAATACGGCTGTCATGTCATATCATCTCAGACAATAGCGGCAATGCGATTGGTAGCTGCAGTTGTTTTTTCTAAACACAATGATATTGGTAGTTGTTTTTTCAAAACGCAATGATATTGGTAGTTGTTGTTTCAAAACGAAATGCTATTGGTGGTTGTTGTTTTTAAACGAAATGCCATTGGTGGTTGTTGTTTTTAAACGCAATGATATTGGTAGTTGTTGTTTCAAAACGAAATGCTATTGGTGGTTGTTGTTTTTAAACGCAATGCTATTGGTAGTTGTTGTTTCAAAACGCAATGATATTGGCAGTAGTTGTTTCAAAACGCAATGCTATTGGTAGCTGCAGTTTTAAAAGCAATGTTATTGGTAGTTGTTGTTTCTAAACGCAATGCTATTGGTTGCTGCATGTTCGAAACGCAGTGAGACTGGCCCAAGCGCGATTTTGTTGTTACAGTTTCTGTTTCTGAAATCACGCTGTGGTCAAATTTGGAAATAACATGAATAATGTGTCAAATAATCGTATGGACAAGACCAAATGATTGTCTTGTAGCACATGTAAATGTAAAAATATCTAAAAAACCAATCGATTTGGTCAGTGTCCTTTCTTCGTCTACGGTTATTCTATTCTCAGCTATCATTAAAAACATTTTATTTCTTTCAAGTAAAATATGGAAGTCTTTAAATGAAGTATTTGTCTTTCTTCGTTCAGCTACCAAATTCAATTTTTCCGCTCGAAGAAGCAACAATTATATGAAAGAAAGTTATAACTGCCGTTGTTCTTCTTTAGGAGTTTCTGTGATTAGTCCGAAACAACTTAACTCTACCATTGCCTTTGACAGCCATTTGATTATTATAGGCACAGGTTTATGGAGAAAACCATTGGTGAAATCATATTATGCAACGTTTCGACGTGTTTCTGTTGTCGTCCTCACGCACACGAAGAAGCTATTAAACTGTTTTTAAACTTGTTGCGTTTTGATAGCTATTTTATATTTGGCAATTGCCGGTTCTAAAGGTCTCTATATGATTCAAACAAATTGTCAAGCACACCAGGGTGCTATTTGATTTTTTTTCTAATATTTTGATGAAATGAGTAATCGTTGTTTTATGAACTTCATTTAGTTATAATATCTACAAACTCTTTCCAGTTTTAAATTCTATTAACACTCATTGCAGACAACACATGTTTCTAATTATACCAATTAAATAGGTTTATATTTCAACTTACAACAGTGTAAAACAAAGCATGATGGCTATTTCCGCTTCTCTATCTGAAATAACTCTCAGAGGACAGATAAGAGTTGGGCTGTTTCGGGCTAGTTAGAGATGTGAAGAGCTCTAATGAAGTGGAAACAAAGTTAATTTCTTTATCATTACCTTCTTGTGTTTTCTCTCAGTCTTTTCAATCATTCATTAACTTCTGGAGAAGGTAGCCTTTTTATCCTCTTCAAGTTCTGTCAATTTAAAAACACTGGTCCTAATTACTTGTGGTTCTCTTAAAGGTCCCTAGATAGTTGGGAATGGAAACTGGCAAGGACCTTGCTACTCTACTAAAAATACTCATATTTGCTTCAAACCAAATAAAGTGGTGAAACCTTGTAAGAAAACCTTCATCGTACTTGGACTTGGATTTATAGGAGTTAAATATATAATTTTGGAGATTGTACGTATTGAACTTCCGGATCTGTTCATCCTCAACTTTCGGCCTTGCAGATTTTAAAGTATGCTTGATCACAGAAATGCAAACATGGCTGTTATAGGTATCTATCGATTGAAAGGCGTGAGTAATATCAACCAGTAGAATTTTGAGCACCTTTTGTGATTAAGTTTTCGGACCGTTCGGCAACTTTCAGCAGTTTCAGCCAGTTAAGTGCGAGCTGGTCTTTAACAGTCAACGATCTGTATTCGGTCAGTTTTATACCAAAGTACGTGACAATTACGATCAATTCCAACGGTTGTAGGGCAACTAGCCTAGATTCAGAGGTGAACACTTTCCTATTGTGAAAATCACAGTACTGGAATTGAGTTATTTGTGCAAAACTATATGTGACTTAAGAATAAGGTATTATTTCATGCAGACTACATTGACTTCGCTCATCAGAACTTTGCTTTCGTCATCGCAATATTATTGGAGTTATATTCCCTACTTGAATCGTTATAGTTTTATGCAATTATGGCGTGTCAGGCATCACTTAACCTCAGAAAATACTAAAAATATTTTTAGATCTATAACAATTTCGTGTTGGGTTTTATTTTATATCTTTTTGACATAAAAAAGCTTATCGGTGACGTGAAAACTTTGAGTTCGGCCTCTTCTTTAGACTTACGTACGTCATTCGCTTTATGGAGGATGTAAATGATATGAAAGGAATGGAAATTTTACGCCTTGCTTTTCTCTTTGTTATAGGGTTAATGTAATGAAATAAGATTTATGCCCTTTCTGCTCTTGGATGGAATAAGATAAGGTCACGCAGTGTAAAGTGAGCGAAAGGACAACGGCAATGCCCTTCATTAGTAACAAGAGGATTGAGAACTCCACTGCCACGTTGTATGCACTACAAGCAAAGACTTAAAGGGGAACAGTTGGCATTTTCGGGGATTGATTTGGGTCTTTATTGTGCTTTAATATGTGTTTTCTATATATGGCATAGAGTCACTAAAATTTGTGTCGAATTTTTATTTTTCAATAATTATGGATTTGAAGGTTCAAATTTCGACGATGAGCTGTGAACCCTATTACTGATTATATTAGCTAAAAAAATCCTGTTTCTGAAACTAAGGTATGATTGGTCGAACGGATAGTGAAGGTGCTCCTTAAATTCAATCCAGTAAATGCACATCAGGTCTCATAAGCTTCTTGCCAGAACAATTACTTCTCTTGCTACAGTAAACTGTTTTGACCCAGTCTTTGTAGACCATTGTAACGAGGTGAACAAGTTGCAAATTGAAGACGATTTAAGATCGTCATTATTGATTAAATTCCGTTTTGTAGACTTTACCACTTGGGAAAATAATAGAATTTAACACGTAACAATTGATTGCAGACATGATTATTCTATATATGGTAACGTAAGTACGCAAAAATCGATGACGTAATGATCTGAAACACTGAAATGAAGACGTCACATCTTTGAATTTTAGTCTTGTGGATGTGAAGAGCCTAGAAATAATATCCTAAAGTTCTTTTGTGTAAGGACCTACAGATGATTTGACAATTATTCTAGGTCATCTTCCTTGCTTGCCAGCAATAGTACTATACCAACACAAAATGTTTTGATAGACATGTTTTGGTGAAAACTATGCTCTACTTTTCAATTAATGCCTGAAAATTACGCAGATTTTTCCTATACATTTTAGTCTTAATATTGGAATTTAATGCCCATTTCCAAAGCTGTCTCGGTGAAGAGTTTCATCCAAAAACAGGGGACGAAGGCAAAAAATGAGCTATTGGTTCAATTGCATTAAGATTTCTTTAGACCTTTTTGTTATTTTCTTGAAACTATTCTTTTCCGTCATTATATTTTTTTCTTCTATCATAATTCAAATATTAATCTAGAAGCTGACAAACCGAATTAGTTTCACTTCTTTGGTTTTAAAGGAAACTGTCCACTTAAAGATGAAAATGAAAATGCTAATACTTATATGAATAGAAAGTAGATGTCTTCTAATGACTTTGCAAAATACCAGTTTGTCTTACATGTTCAAAATATATTCAAATTAAAAGAGGATAACCAACAGAATTACAAGGAGTTACCGATCAAGAAAGGTCAAAAAGTCTTTTTTGTTTACCCAGACTGTACATACATGGGCATTTATGATTGGTTAAAACTCTTAATTATATGCAATAAGAACATAATGATATGATTTAGAATACATGATAATTCATTAGAAACACCAATTAATCAAATAGTTTGCTTAATTTGACACTAAAAAATAAGACAAACCACCTTTAAAGTATAAAGTATGTTTGACATAATGGACGACATAATATGTTTTTTGATTGATACCCAATTTATGCTACCAATTACTTTGGCAATTACACATTTCTATACGGGAAATACAAACGGTTTTTATATAAAGTAACATTTGAAGGAAGTCTTTGTTTTGTCTGAGCATGTTGTTTCAGTCTGAACTTTCATTGGCATATTCATTTTTCATCATTTACTGTATCCGGATACAGATATTATTTTACGTGTGGTTGTACCCCTTTAATTCAACAAACGTGAAAATCTGCTGATACAGCATTTTAAAAGTCTGAAGCGAGATCGAGGACAAACCGCCTACGTCGCTTGTCATTTTTTCTATCATCAAATTTTCTTAATGTCATTTATCTATCAATTTGTCTGTTAATATCTGAAGGTCGCTGGTATTAGTGTCATGAAGATTTATTGTCGACGTCGGGATTCGAACTCGATAACACCATTGTACCGACATAATGAGTTATACTTTAATATTGTATAGCAAATATTGAGAATGAGAAAGCTGTCTGGCTGACATTTCTGATCAAATCGATTTTTGAGTGGTGAGTTCAATATGTACAACCATGCAGCAACTGCTGTTCCATGGAGCAAGACATAAGTAATCCGAAATAGCAATGATAACAATAGAGGCAACTAGCTTCGGTAAACTCCAGTGTCATTTTGACATGGTAGCAAAGAACTTTACTAGAACCTTGCAGTATATGACATCAAAAAAATCTTATCTCGATAAAGGAAATGAAAACGGTAAAGATTCCAAGGTTTGGGTAAACTCAAAACTATATTCTGACAATGTATCTGCTAGCTAGCAGAAAATCATAATTTCGCATAACCGACCCAATCCTTTAACACGCTCATTACATTAATCTGATTGAAAAGGTTTTCGCAAATAAACTATATTCTGAAAATGTATCTGCTAGCATGTAGAATATTATAATTTCGCCTTACCGACTGAGACCCTACCCATTGTCTATTATAGCACTACTGGTATTTGTTATATTACGGGAAGAGTTATTGATATCAGAGTATGATGATTTATAGCTCTATCAACTTCTACCTGCTCAATATGTACAGAATAATATATCATTGAAACCCTTCAGGCACATTCTGGTACATGACTGCGTAATAAATTAACAGCTCGGCCAATCGATACAGATATGGACTTGCATATTATTCGGAATTGATCTGCTAACTTCCAAAAGTTTTTTTTTTGTATGGCCATTTGGACAATTTTCGGCTAGCACAGATACGAACAAACTGAACAACTCTTTTGGCTGAATTGCAGAAAAGTGGATAATTTCAGCCCCAGAACTCCAAAATTTTCGTTTTTGGAAAGCTACATTTACGGGTCTAAAATGGAAGCTTGTTTTCGACAAATTGCAACCAAGCTCCATGTTGGTTACCATGCGTTTCTTGCCATCAATCATTATATATAACGTGTAGCCTACATGATGGACAAGAAGACGTAAAACTCTGTTCTATTCTCTCGGTTCAGTATATTAGGTACTAACTGTTTTTCATTTGAAAATCTTAATTAAAGGTCCGTGATGTTAACTTTTTAGCTTGCTAGAGCTAGATAGTCTTTTTTCCAAGACAGTATTATCAAGCTTCATGTAGGTAACAATGTATTTATTGCAAACGACCACTAAATAACATATACCATAATGAAATAACAATAATGATACACATTTAACAAGAGGACGTAACACTCCATTAAATTCCCTCTCAATCCAATATACTATGTACCAACTGTCCTTCCAACCAAGTCTATTTGTGTCTGGATCAATATGGTAATCCACAGTATTATAATCTAATTGATCTGACCTTTTCATGGTAGGCAGAGTACATTTTATACACATTACAGCTCTAGAAATACCAGTTTTATATCTCCATAATCAATGGTGCTTATCATAGTAAAACAGTACACGGAGTTGTACTTTAGTTGATGAAGGGGGTTGCCGGAAGTAGGGAACCAAACTCTTTGGTTAAATAAGGACCAGGGGCAAACTCCGTAAGGGGACTTATACAAGTTTATTGGAATAACTGATGATCAACAAATAAGGTGGGGTTTGGGATTTAGGGTGTTCCAACGCTCTGGTTATTTTTTATCAGAGTATATTATGTACAATGAACTCCCTGTTAATCTATTGACCACAGACATTTTACAGAAAATTGGAATGATGCGAATTAGAAGCTATAAATGGCCTCGATACACATAAAAAGTATAGAAAAAGCTCTTTACAATTAAAGATAAAATAGGTGTTAATACAGCTATAAGATTTCCATTGCTGGCATCAAGGAAGTAACAATATTTGTTGTGAATTGTGAACGATTGCCTGTCATTTTTCATGATGTAAAAGTACACGGGAGAGGACGAAATAAAAAAGTAATCTAACGTCAAATCTTACTTCGTGTACACAGACATCATAGGAAAATACTTAATATGTTAAGCTAAAAGATGCCCTCACGCCATAGCGATTACCAGTTGCGTATGGTTACGAATATTTAAAATGGCTATTCTATTTCGCAACCATACGTAACTGGTGATCTCTATGGTGTGAGTGCACCTTAAAGTAATTCTTGCCCTTAGAATGAATATAACATTTAAATAATCAAACTTGATCAATATGAGTATTATTTTATTCATCAGTGAACTTACCTGGTGTCATAACAAAACAACAGAATATATTAGAATCTCAATAACAATTTTAATTGCATGTTCATTTTAAGACAATGGGTTGTAATTCTTTAAATATAAATGATAAAACAGATGATAAGACAAATTTGTCCTTTTGTATTTGTAATAGAATAAAAGAAAATACAAAGAAAACAATCGTGAGCTTTTTGTGCTTTGACAATGCTGAAAACTGACTTGAAATTAAAGAAACATAAAATAGAATTAAAAAAAAAATACATTATCGACAAGGATGGAATGTCAAGTATTTCAGATAGAAAACCGAGGTCCCTGAAGAATATTTTCAGTGCTTAATATCCAAGTTGTGATATCCATTAGGGTCGGTAAAAAGAGTGATATCGATTAAGGTCGGTTAAGTTGTGATATCGATTAGGGTCTGTTAAAGTTGTGATATCGATTAGGGTCGGTTAAAGTTGTGATATCGATTAGGGTCGGTTAAAGTTGTGATATCGATTAGGGTCGGTTAAAGTTGTGATATCGATTAGGGTCGGTTAAAGTTATGATATCGATTAGGGTCGGTTAAAGTTGTGATACCGATTAGGATAGAGTTTCAGATTGCAATTTGGATTCATTCACCTCACAAGACATGATTGTCTCCCTTTGGACAGAGATTTGTTAATATCGCTAACATTATAAAATCACTTTGGTATTTCCATGAAGGTTAATAGAGGATGTAATAATTGTTTTCTGGACTTCTTTTGCTCCGATTTACAATTTTTTTTTTCACCATAACGTTCAGCTATTTATTTTATTATAAAGATATTTCGAAAAACTTCGTCGCTAGGGCAGCTAATGTTGAAATATGAATATTCTTTTCAAATTAACATACATTAACATACATTAAACCGGAAGTTGCTATAAGAGACCTTGTCAGGGTTCCGCCATTTTGATTTACACCACAGCAGCATTCAGCACGTCACTTATTTCAGTTTATCATTATTATTATTTTGTATCTTTTCAGCACTTACTATGTTTATTACTACAAGCTCTGGCCTGTATCGCCTTAAATCCAGCATTTCACCAATGTCTACATGATGCGGATATCGCTGACATGTTGATGCAATTACTGCTCCCATCTGACGAATGGTACTATACCAACCACAGTACTAAGTATGCCAAATTTGTGAAGTACCATGCAGCAAGAATATTGGTGTATATGGGGCTGCTTCACAAACTGGGAGGACGGGTCGATCTTTTTGATAGAAAACGTAAGTGTGTCATTATTTTTATTGGATAACAATGTTTAGTGTCATGAGTTTTCGATCTCCCGAAACATTTGCATCAAACACAGTGAATGTTAGGTGTATTCCACCATAGACCCTTATATATCTGGTGCTTTAGAAAATAGAGAACTCTCATTGATGCATCACCTAAAACGAGGGGGGAGTCTAAATGTATGATCGGAAATGGAAAAGCGCCGGGTAAAATACTTTCAGAACGTGCTTTCGCTTGAAAATAACACATACGGATTTCTTCACATTTTGATTCAAGCATAGCAAATTATCCAGAATTTGCATAATGTTGGCAATTTTATATCATAGTTTTATGGCAATTGTTGTTCTTAACTTACATTTACAACTTGTATTTTAAAAAGAGAAAATTATAAATATGTACTTCACGTTGTATTTTCTTCATCTTCTTGCACGTCAGCGCTCGTTGATAAATTAATTGCTTGCTAAAATTACGAGGGTTGTGATAGTTTTTATAAATCCTGTCAATGACAGTTAAAGACAGCCAATTAACTCATGTCTGCTTCGTTTTATTTTGCAGCATTTCAAGAATTGAACACGACGGGAACCACGAACTTGTTACAGGTTCATTCTCCTGAGGACAGTTTTATTGAGTTGATGGCAATGGGGCATATCATCATCTGGAGTCCTAATCACACCCTACATGCAGCGTCTTTAGAGGGGTTAATAGCCGAAATTATTCAAGTAGGTTAGGGTCGTTTCGGGGTTGGTGGGTATAAGGGTTTGGGCTGGGGGCTAATGTAACAGTTTTGTTGAATTTAAGGCATTTTATCATTTGACGTCCTTATCATATTCTTTGGAGCATCGTTAAAATACTAATGCACCCATAAGTTGTGTAGGGGATTGGTAATATCTACCAGAATGAGAAACCAATCTTTGTCTTGGGGCATGAACCACACCAATGACCTTTACCATATCTCCCCTTGTATCTCTGGCCAATGATCTTGAATCATAAATAATACCGGTTTGTTATTGAAAGTGTGATGGAAAGCGGATTAGATCTTAATGACAATTGAATAGTACAGATTAGTGGCAATATCGATTTCTGTATTCCTAACTAACCAATGATATCGGACCGGTCGTTATCAAATGTACTTTTATAGAAGTAATGTCATTTAGAATAATAGAAAATTCTCTGGAAAGATGTGGTCAACTGTTACTCGTGCATTCCAACTTGAAGGCATCCTGTTATTATGTATATTCATTATACGAGTATGGGCTTGTTTATTTATATAGGGGTGGTGGTTGGGTTGGGGTGGGTCAGAAACGAGGCTGGTCGGACTTTTGATCCCCACCTTCAAATTTTCTATCATTCAACATAGTGAAAGAAGTGTCTGTGGCCCGCTGAAAAATTTTGTGGCCCCCCTTCACCTAACATTTCCGTCACTGTGCGCCGATTGATTATATATATATATAGTTTTTTAACAGTGTTTTTTGAAAGAAAAAAAAACTTCAGTAAGTAGGACACGCTGTTTCCTAAAATACCTCAGCGAAGTTGTAAGGTATTAATTGAATCTATTTAGGTGAGGAACGTGATTCTGAGAGCTTGGATACTATTAAATTTGAATCAGTTTGCAAAGAAAACATTAAGCAAGCTTAAAATAGACGCTGATCAAATAAAAACTTCTAGAATTGGAAATCGAAGCCAAATCAATCTTACCATCCTTTTTTTCGGTTTCTCGACATAACACACATTTTTTAAAACTCGGTTTCTTGTCTTGTAATTCAATTTTATTGTAAGATGGAATTTATCGCTCGATATTGCAGAAAATTTCGATTTTTATCGCGTTTTTGTAGTAAAATGGAGCACTAATCATTTTACACGGGGAAAGAATTACCTGTAAGCTTCCATAAGCAACTCTGTGATCCCAAGTCTCAAATTTCATGGAAACGCCACTGCCACTGTTTCGTTGTTAATTAGCTCCCAATGGTGGAAAAAGTGGGGCTTTTAACTCTATTCCATTTGGTTGATTCTAATTCTACTTACTCTGTACATTTAATGAAACATGTACATGCATTTAAAGCCTGATAATGGCACTAGTAACCTATAGCCTTAGGCAGGATAGGAATTATATGTTATATTATTACATGGCCAATAAACGTCTATAAATATCGATAACAGCTGAAGATTACGTTCGATAATCCCAGCCTAATTCAGGTTTTTACGTTTGTTTAGGTTCTTGAACTTTACGTGACTAGGATAATATCAGTAGGAAATAGTTACATTATGATTGTGTGTTCTCTAAATGAAGTTGTTTTAATAGAATGTGGGAGGGATTCTGCTTAATAGTACAAACCATAATATTTATGGCGGAGAGTTAAGGGGACGTGTAAACCAAATGAGAAGTTATGGCGGAGGGTTAAGGGGACGTGTAAACCAAATGAGTAGTTATGGCGGAGGGATAAGGGGGCGTGTTGATATATAACCCATCAGGTAAGGTGCTGGAAAAGAATCTGCTGAGTTCTGGGTTCTCATCCTATGCACTCGTCGAGCACCTCCTCTTTTAAGCCATGATTAAATAGCCCTCACCCTCCACTATCCAATTAAGGGTCAGGTCAGCTCCGTGAATTCACCCACCCTACTACCCCCCCGTCCCCTCCTAAAGCCTAGGTATGTACGCTACTGTCGTTGTCGTTCAGTTGGTATAAATGATGTACATCAATTGATATTACATACTTTTACTATATCTATTTCAGGAGGCGATAGAGGAAGAAAAAGAAAATCAAAATCCAATCATTCATTTATCAGGATCCGTGCCAAGTCTGTATGCGGCTTCCGAAACCGACTACGGCCCACGACTTCGAACACGGATCATATCACCTATGGCGTCTTCCACGGATTCTTTTGATAAACTTAATGCGTTTCAGAACGCAACCGTAAGAGAATACATCTTTACTGCGTTACCCATTGTCGCTCATCCCATCATCGTTCTCCGACTGATTGCACATAAACTCTTTGGAAATATGATCCGTCGCAAAACCATGTACTCGGACGCCAAATTAAAACCTCCGAAAGTGGAACGTTTGGACGCATGTCCTCCACGACGGGACACTATCAGTGAGTGCTCAGGTGATCCGTTGTCTAAAAGACGGAAGGCGGATTTACAAGTTGTGATTTCGAACCCAATAGATCATAGTGCCCCGCATATGACAAAATCTACCAGTGTTCAAGAACGAGAACTCCATAATAAAGTGAACAATACCAATAAAAACGGAACGACCAAATACGCTTTACGTGCAATAGGAGAGAGCCTGGTGACGCCGCTTGATCTCAACATACACCAAAGCCAAAACTCAGAACCATTGATAGACCCCAGTGATTCAATAGATCCCAAAGCATCCTCATCCAAAAAGCTCTTTCGTTGGCCGAGCAAACGTCGGTTGTCCAAACCAAGCATTGTGCATCAACAAAGCGTTCATCGCGATAGCATCGTTAGTATTGATGACGAGTTCGTTTCAAAGGAGCCGGAGTCGTTAGGCCAGGATGTGGATATTGTGGCCTTTCAAAGAGAACTGATCAACCTTCCAACGTTTGTGATGGAGACGCCGCCCGTGGATATTTCTCCAGTGTTTTCGCGGTCTAGCTCAGTGCCGGATAATCTAGCTTGTCGTACTGGTCGTACGGACACAGTGACCATTAATGGATCATTCAGCCAAATTGCTATCAGTGGAATGGATCTGGAATCTAATCTGGATCAGTCAAAGAATGCTATAGTGACTCCGCCTCAATCCTTGGATCATTTAGTAACTGGATCATTAGTTACCATAACAACTACGGACTGTGATAATAATATTAACAATATCCCCATGGATTCGTTGGATGATTCGGATTCCCTCGTCGATAACGTCCCAACTAATATCGTGGTGCATTTTGAAGCTCCGAGCTCCCCGCAACCTTCTACCGGAAGTCAGAGCTCGCAGCATGTTGTGTTCGAATACCCGCCCAATTCAGTGTGTATGTCCATTCCGAATTCATCCTCGTGTTCACATCTTCTTCCAAATTCCGATTCCTTAACCCTTTCGAGTCCGGTTCAGTCTCAGCCCCAATCGTCGTTCCCATCTCAGCTGTCTCCGACCGCTGTCAGCCATTGCAGTTCCATTTCTTCTCAGTGTACGGCTAAAAGTAGCAGCCCATTAAACAGTCCTTTTGAAATTCCTTACACCCACCGCGGAATATTGAAAGTGATGGAAACTTGGATATCTGTGTGTAGAGTGGATTTAGATGGAAATAACGTGATTGCTATGGAAACGCGAGACTTTCTGAAGAAACTGTCCATATTAGGGCACGATTACAAATTATGGTGCCAAAAAACCGGAGCATTGCTACATTTAGAGGTAGGTTGTAATCGATATCTCTGTCTACCATATTAATAGGAAAACAAATAATAGAGGAGAGAAAAAAGGGGAAATATTTACAAGCTTTTGATGTGGAAAGTACTGTCACGAACTCACCGTCTGTAAGTGGGTATTAATATAGATTTATTCTGAGCTCAATAATAAAAATACCGAAAATACCGTTATTGGCTATAGGGATTATACACAGGGTCAAGCTGACAAACCAGTAGCAGAGTGGAATCGTGTGTGCTGAAAGGGTTAACGTGCCCTGCTTGACATGCAGCTCTGACTACACTTGGGGTTTTTCATTTTCCTTGAAATACATAGATAAATAGATATTTATAGCGGGTTTGAATAAGATGTCTTGTCGTTCAAACACATGGGCAGTTGCAAAAATGAAAGAAAAGAAAAACTTCATTTGCTAATAAAATGTACTAAGTAGCAGGACATAAAACTCCAGTTGATTAAATAAAATATTCATCTGAATACAGATTATAACACAACTCAGACATTATCCACACATTAGAATTATTAGTACAAAAAGATCAACTTGTAATCAGACCAGATGCCGCCTGTGGGCAAATAATGAAGAATTGATCATAGACGTTGTCATTGTCACTATAGATTTCATGTATGGTACATTAGTCAATTACTATACAGAAATACTGCCCACAGGCATTCCAACTCGACCTCAAGTTCACTACTGATAGCTTCAATATTGTTTGATAAGGTGGTGCCTAAAGAGTTAATTATCACCAAGTTTGTATTCAAGCTGCTCTCCAAATCGTTCTGTACATTTCTTAATTGGTTGTTCTTTTATCACAGCTCAAAATAAAATTCGACAGTAGTTACCCCAATCCAAATAGCAAGTTGCTGTAGAATCACATTAAGAAAACCAACATTAACCTTTCTATACGCAATCCATAGGTAAAGATATCAGTGAAGTAAACATGGAAGTAGTGAATTAGTCATCCGGGACAATTCATATTGGAAATGAACGATATAGACAGTTGTCTTCAGAATCTAGCGTTGAGAAGGACATCATCTAACCAATATCAAGTTTTACTCTCAATAATATAAGACAACATGGATTTGTCAGTCGTAATTCAAAAACCACTGTGTAAAATGAAGAATCTATATAAGATTGTCATAATCAAACCTTCAACCATGTCCATACTCCATACTTTAAACTCACTTTGCTCTGTCACTATATAAACTTCATGACGAATTCCCAAACATCTATACTAAATGTTTGGTGACAGCTTACAAAATAAATAAAAATCTTAGCAATGTTCTTGTCCATGGTAGATTAGATCCCCTTTCATTAACTCCCTGAATCAATCGCTTTGCATTTCTGAATTATTTGTTTATCTTGTAAATCTCTCCGGAAGTAGGTAATTTTCTATCAAATTGATGTATTCCAATGCTGTAATTGACAGTCCCTACTGTCCCAGTGCTTCTATATGAGAGTTTCTCTTATAAATCCTTATACTATGCTCTTTCACTATGCTCAGCTCTGTCATTCAGTATTAAGCTTATATAAGAGGTATTGAATAAGGATTTAATTCCGTTAAGCCGAGTTAGCTCGTAATACTTTTTGTACACTGTTCGGCGCAAATTGTTTCTCCAACCCAACGTGTCTCTCCCTATGTCTCTCCGCTCTTCCTTTCCACCCCCTATTTGTCTGTGTCTGATGTAGAATAACTAAGTGATTAAGAGAATATAATTATACTGGAATTATATTAACCAGTTGACATACCTCGAAGCTAGTCATTACCACATGATGTGATGACTGCCTTCACTTTATATATACATAATATAAATAATATATACATACATAATTAATTAGTATGCATGCATAATTAAATGGTTGCCATTCGTTTGATCAATTGTACTTTTAAACGGGATTTTTTTTTAGCTAAGACAATCAGTAATAGTGTTCACAGCTCACCTTCGACATTTTAGCCTTCAAATCCATGTATGTCTTATCCGCGTTTGCATGTTGAAATAACGACTCGTCATTTCTTCAGCTCTGCTATATGTAGAAAATACCTAATATATAGAAATAAATAGAAAATAAAATTCCTAGTTTGGGGAATTATGCGATTTTAGTACATTTCTAGTACTTCTGAACTATACTTCTATAACTATAAGCCTAGACATTGGGAAATATTGACATACATGTTACTTGGTTTTCAATAAGATGTCCGGTATTGCTGATAAGGCAATCCGCTGCCATGTAATGGTGGAGAAGCCTTCGTGGAATTTCTCAGGCATCGGGAAAGATACGAAACAGACTTAAAAGACAAATGAATCAATTTGTTTTACTCTCTTTATCAAAACACAATCGTTGCTGTATACCAAGTGTTTCTTTTTAATGTTAAAAAAATCAATTTCTAGTACATTTTCTTAATAGATTTACCATTGACCTTCATTTGACCTTCAAGTTTCTCCTCCAATTTTCAATATGTCTTGACGGAGTTTTCTGTTTTCGGTTTGTAAAGTAAGTTACTAATACATTAATGTATTTGTGGTAAAAATTCTGCCTTGTTTTCTTCTGTAATAACAAAATTCCAGCTTCGATATTCCAGACAATATGTTTATTGAGTATATCATGATTAAAGGGACATAACTCTTGCTTTGTAGGATTTAAACACTGGAGATAGTCATGATAAAGAAATTGATGGTGCTGACAATATTAATGGACAATACTCAAAGGTAAGTGATATAAGGTTCGAATCTAGCGCTGTATTGTAAATTTTAGATGCTCCTACCTGTGTTATTTCACCTGAATGTTTTACTTTACCTGTAATTAGCTGAACCAGGTGTAATAAGGAGTACTGATGTCAGCAGAAACTGACCATTTTACATTGGATTAACATCATGCAGGAACATAGTTTACTTTCTTTTGCAGATTTGTTTTAAAGTGACCTCTTTGTTGAATATGTTAATTAGTATATTAAACAATAATTCATTTAGCCAGCAAGAAAACAGTCAAGTAGTCAAGAAAGGGGCTGGGAGAGGGGAATGATTGGATGTTTCACATCAACTTTAAACATTTATAACAAAACACTAATATATATAAACTGTATTTGTCACTAGGAGACTACACAATGTGAATATGAAAATTATATAATTGAATAATGAATAAAGGAAGGGTGAAAGCTTTGATAGATTGTGAATGGATGTAGAAAAGTAGAAAAGAATATCTCATTAATAAACTAAAATTTAAACCTCTACTTTGGGGGAGAATAGTAGAATGAAATTATACTATAAAAGGCCAAAATAAACAAATTTTTAAGTTTAATATTTTACAGGGGCATGGTCACATCAAACATAGGTGGATCAATTCTTTTAGAGAGATTAAATCATTATGGTTTACATTTGTTTATGGAGTACCCAAAGACATCGAGTAGTTATAATTAATTTCTTTGTGATCAGACCCAGTCTGAAATCTATGTTATAAAATTCTATTAAATTTGAACTCTGCATTTACTAAGGTTGATTGCAATAGCAGATTTTAATATTAACAATCAACTTTTTTTCAAGTTATTGTAATTACATTGTAAAAAGATCAAAGAAATTTGACATCAAATGCAACAAGATGATTTGTAAATGCCAGACATGAGAGCTCTCTTTCTTTGAAGATTAGAAATTGACACCCATTTTACATAGCCTACAGATGAAACAATTTAAATCTAGAATTACAATTACAAAAAGACATGTTAAAAAATGCTCAGTGCAATAATTGTAGAGAAATATAGAAAAATTAAAACAAAACTTGACACTCTGATTTTCAAACATTCTTCAGGCATTAAAGCCTTTATTCATACAATTGATCTTCTATATTCCTATACACCTCTGAAACTATTAAACATTCTGAAACTATTACTGAATATCTTTAAACTATTACATATTTTGAAACTATTACATATTTTGAAACTATTACATATTCTGAAACTATTACATATTCTGAAACTATTAAATATTCTGAAACTATTACATATTTTGAAACTATTGCATATTCTGAAACTATTAAATATTTTTTTGGAACATATTATATATTTTGAAACTATTGCATATTCTGAAACTATTAAATATTCTGAAACTATTAAATATTCTGAAACTATTACATATTTTGAAACTATAAAATATTCTGAAACTATTACATTTTTTTAAACTATAAAATATTCTGAAACTATTAAATATTCTGAAACTATTACATTTTTGAAACTATAAAATATTCTGAAACTATTAAATATTCTGAAACTATTACATTTTTTTAAACTATAAAATATTCTGAAACTATTAAATATTCTGAAACTATTACATATTTTGAAACTATAAAATATTCTGAAAATATTGCATATTCTGAAACTATTGCATATTTTGAAACTATTACATATTCTGAAACTATTTAATATTTTAAAACTATTACATATTCTGAAACTATTTAATATTCTGAAACTACTAAATATTCTGAAACTATTAATATTTCTACCATAAAAGGACACAGCCATATGTAACAACAATTACTGGTCTCTGGCAATGAATATTCATGATCTTGGGTTTTTAAACTGGCCTATTAACTTGCATGCATATATCCATATTTACATAACAACAAATTGAAGAATTGTAGAATGAAACAGTAAGAAAGCTGGTATTTTATAGTATTTGATTGTATATTTATACTATAAGTTTTCACTCTGCCAGTATATTTCTAACATGTGTTCTACCACATGGATGACATTTCAGACCTGTTTCATTCAATGATATTCTAGTCAAGATCTTAATATTGTGTGTGGAGTAAGGTAGAAAATTTAAATTTGATAACAAGCAAGGCCATGAAAAGAAATAAACAGATCTACTAATCCTCTAATTAAGTAATTAGTTTTCACTAATCACCTCTCTCTCTTTACTAACCACTGTTCTGGATTGACCTGGCCTTACAAGTTTATTTTTACCTGTAATCAGTGATCTATCCTCACCTTGATAATACATCAGCTACATCACTGGGATACATGGTTACCTTTAGAGTCATTAGTTACGCAGAATTTGTCATCTCAGGTTGTACTTTTGTGGATCCACTAGAGGAATGATAAAGTTTGCAGGTATGTTAATACATTATGGAAGTGATAAACATTGTTTCACCAGCTGAAAGAGTCAAATCAGCTCAAAACATTGTCACTTGTGATCTTAGAATTATATTTGGTCTCAGATATTCAAAAAAAAAAATGTTCACTTGCATGATATTTGTTATATGTCTTCAGATCCATCAAATATGAATCGATAATTTTTCATAAGACATTAACACACTTATTCATAAATTACACTTGAAAACTCTCAGTAACCTTCCCTGCAATAAGGGAATACATTTTGACAGTGTTTGAATTCCATCTAAATGGTTTAAAAAACTCTGTTGAAGCAATGGAATGGAATGAAGAACCATTTCTCTCTATTGAATCAGGAAAATCAGAATCAAACAGGCAGTTAAACCTAGAGAGAGGAAATATCACATAAACTAAAAATATAAACCACGGTGATTTCTAGTAAGCTATATCTTTATAGTAAGGACAAGGTAGTAACTTGTGAGAGAGCAAGATTCTGGAAATCTTTAAGTATTGGATTATTTTGTGGGTGATGTATTGGAATTAAGGGCACCATTATGGAAATTTTAAAAGATTTGGATTATAGTTTTGTCTGTAGTTTTATTTAAATTCCAAATAAGAAGAGATGTATATTTCTATAGTAAATTCGATTTGATTCTTTGTGAGAACGGGATAATTTCAAATGACATTTAAATGTTGGATGTAAGGACCCCATTCTTGTGTAATTAACTTGTGTTTTTCTTTGAAAAAAACAAAATTCATGAATTTACAAAAAATATATTTTTCAAATATGCAAGATCGTTGATTTTAATAGGAGAATTATGCCTTGGAAATTGAATGAAAGCATAAATGATTTGTTTTTGTTTTTACATTAAGAAAATCATTTTTCTGATTTTCAATAAATTTTAAGTAACACATTTGGATAATGGAATTGAAAAGAAAATCATTTCTCTTAAATAGTGTCATAGTTTCAGAAGCCTGTGTCATTGTTTTTATGTTTTTAACAATATTGTTACAGGTATAAAGAAGTATCTCAGGAGACTATTTTAAAAATTCTTATCTTGTTGTTGTGTGATATTGTCATGTTAGTTGTCAGGTTATAATTGAATTGTTGTTTTATCTGCTTGTAGTTCGTGTTGAACATGGCCCACATATTGGATTACCTTGCACTTTAATCTAGTTTTAAGACATTCTGGTTATTCCAGTAACTTGGATTACACCCTAGAAATAATGGTGTTTATAGAATATCATTTAAAAACCAACTAATGTATAGGAACTAGTTATTCCTCCTGTAAGCAGCTTATTGATAATCTTTAAAAAATATTCTTTAGCTCTTTAATATCAAAAATCAAAATAAATTTACCTTAGTTTATAAATTTAACATTAGTTGTGGACTCACTTAGGGATGCAAAGTTAACCATCTTAGTGGCAGAGTGACATAAGGTGTTCTTGAAGAGTGAGAACACTCGGCCTTGCTGATGACACTTCCCTAGAATTTATCATATTGGAGAAAAGAATATGTCAGATATTAAGAATATAGGGTATATAAGTGATATACACTGGTATCTGTACAGTTGGAACCAGATTGTGTTATTTTTGTAAGCAATAGTCTTATGGTTTAAACAAGGAAACATGTGTTGATCTGTCTTCAGTGTGATGTATTCAAATTAAACTGTTAACAACTTTTATAGTTTGAAGAGTAATTTTGTGTGGTCCTTGTGTATATATGATTTTGAAATTTCCCAGTGTTGGGGATTTGTTGTTTGTCAAAGAGTTGCCTGTGGCCCCCCTGGAAAAGTTTGTGGCCCATGCTTGGCCCCTCATCAATTTGTACTTTTATTTCAACATATGATGCTCAGTTATTTGCCTTTATGAAATAGTTTTTGTCAAGTTAGTATATCAATTATATTTTCCTACAGACCCAAGAAGTTTCAAAGACTTTACCAAAGACCAGTTACCCATGAGACTTTCTGTTTTAATAATCAAAGAACAGGTTTATTTACTGATAAAGTATTGTTAAAACCTGATTAAGATAGTTTCATTTAAATCAAAAAATAGTTTCATAGCTACCAAATAGACTAAATTAGAAAGTTAAAAATAACAAAACGAGTTGTTTTCTTGTTTATATTCAGAATATAAAGAATATTGTGGTGTTTAAAGAAAGATAAGATAGTATTATGTCATTGGTGACAAATTGAAAAAGAGGATACTTTAGTTTGCTGGTATTTTCATGTTTTATATGGTATGTTTATGGTATATGTAAACCTCAAGTAGATGGGTTTTTTCAATGTACTATGCTGCAACGTCTGATAGATTTGTAATATTTAAAAGATTCTTTACATTTTGAGGAGGATGTAGTGAAAAAACAGTTTAAGTTTTGAAGTTATCTATCTGAATAATTACTACAGTATCTACAATTTTCAAATGTTTTTTGGGATTTGTTCATAAGTTGGAGGACTCTATCTTTACGATGTACCTTATGCCCTAAGTGAACATAAACCAATTTAAAATGATTATAAACTATTAAATGGTAGTGGAAGTTCTAATATTTCTAATTAATATGTTTATGATGAGAGTTAATTGAAAATCAAACTAAGGCAATTTGTTATTATTCTTATCTTGATAATTAGCTTCATTTTAAACTTTTTATTCATATTTAAATTTAATAGATAAATATATCAAAACCATAAATTGGGCACTTTGTGGTGTTTTTTACTAGTTATGTATATTTTCTAACCTTTTTGGAGTTTTACTTTGTGATAAATCATTTGTACCAAAATGTATAGAAAGTTGCCTATTTTAACTGAAATTTTTTAGATGTTACAATTTGAATTAGGACACATTATTGTTGGTTAGGAAGTCCTGAAGTTTGTTGTATGGACTAATTTTTTTACACTTTTGTAATAAAGATATTATTATTATTATTATTATTATTATTATTATGAAGTTATTTTGACCAATGAACAATATTGTGAAAAGCAGAAATTTGTAACTTTTTGATGGATTTATCACAGTGTCATTGAAATTACACAGCAGCTGGTCTATTTCACCACTTTTTATATTGTGGTTTCTGTAGAACAATCTTGCACTGGAGTATTTCATGGAAAACAAATAGAATTTGATTAAAATAGTACATCTTTTAACAACAATTGTGTATAAAGTGGATTGTATTTCAATGTTGATTTTAATTTATCCTGAAGTGAATTGAATTGTACAACATTGATTAGATTTACATTGACATAATTTGGATATAAAATTAATCTGGATTGGATGATATTTTTTCATGTGGATTAAACTGATCAGGATTAAAAATATTTACATGACCGAGGATGATTCAAAAACTTCTCACAAGGTAAATATTGTTTATGAATATTTAGCATGAAGTTTGCTCAAATAAAATAATAGGGGGTAAAAGAGAATGAAGCACAAGGTATGCAATAAGTTATAGAATTTAAGGTAGTATTTTCTGCCACAGGCCTGTAAAAGATGTCCCATCATTTGCTAATATACACATGAAGAAAAATGAAAGTTTACATCTAGAATGGGGGCCACACAATTGTCAAGGGGGAGGGGGCCTCCAAGCACCATGCATTAAAAACTTTATAATGAAAATTTCAGAGTCAGGGCAGAGCCTCATTATTCATTAATGACCCCCAAGGACCTCAACCTGCCCTGGACCATGCCATTGCAGACAGAGTTTAAATCTTGATGTTGGTGTGGAGCACATGCAGATCTTCTACTATAACGTTATAATCTTACTGATAGTAAATAGTCTTAAAGGGAAGTAACTCTACTTTGATTGGAGATCAATAGTCATGTCTTAAAATTAACGTCTTCAAGGTCATTACTCAATTATTTCTTTTCAAATTACAACTGATAATAAAATAACTGAAACAAAAGTTTTCTTATATTTTGATATTTCTATTACATAATTTAAATTGAATATTCAGTGCAAAGAAATCTTACAGAACAATGGATAACAATGCTCATATAAAAAACTTTTAAGACTAACTATAAGAGCACTTCTGTCTGTGTATATATGAAAGTCGTGCATATTTTAAAAAGCTTGTTTGCAATTGTTTATGTTTATTTAAGTACTTTTAAGCAGTTTCTATTTTTGTTTCAAACCTATCAGTGGTATTTTCATTAATGAGTGTTTCATGTAGTATTTTTTACAAACTATTTGTAGATAAATTTTGTACGGAAATTTCTTGTCTATCCTCCTTTAATATGAAAGAATATAAGATGTATTGTAATATTTTTATGTGCTATATTTTGTAATAACTAAGAAAAGAAAACTTGAAAAGATATACAATAGATATTAAAAAAACTAACAGTACTATTCGAGACAGTAACCCTCAGGTTAACGGCCAATTGAACTATTTAATATTGTAAAGATTTTAATAGAAATGGTTTTTTTCTGAATGTAAAATTTACATTTTTATGATCTTCTTCAAAATAAATGTTTGTGTATTCTAGTTCGGTCAATGAAAAGTTGTTTTATAATTTTTGTACTAATTTAAACAAATATTGTAGCTATCTTGATAAAAGGTCTATATGTTCTAAAAAACTAGAAAAAATAAATTGTATTTCTCTTTTAAAAGGACTTTGTAAAATGGGTCTCCATTTTTTGATA
>NW_008708358.1:2607340-2640003 GCF_000327385.1 Lottia gigantea
TATCATTTTTCTGAATAAAAGTCAGACAAGTTTAATTCATAGAGCCTAACGCACTTTTTCATCCAGTTTCTTTTTAATTTATGTTAAAGTAAACATTAATTCATTAAGAATTTCTCAATCATGTGACATCTGATTGACAGCTAGGATAGTAATTTAGATCATATTAAGTAATCTTACTATTACAAAATGCTAAAGTTAAAACTGAGATTTATCAGTCAAGTACTAATGTAAATATTTAGATGAGTAGATCCCTTTAACTCAATGCCTGAAGTCATGAATTTTGTATTTGAATAATGCCTTAAGTTATGATCAAATCTTACTTTATATTGCAAGATACCACCATATAGTTCAATTTCTTTTTTAGAGGTTAAAGACCTCTGTTATTTTTGGATTGCTAAAAATGGTAAATGTTTTATTTTGTGTATACAGTGGCTGTCGTTGAACACAATTTCAGGTTTTTTTTAGCCCAAAAGTCAATCAGAAACGATCAGAGATGTTGACTGATTAAAAAAATTTTAACCATGTGATCAATAACTTCCCCCAATTGTTTTGTTTTTTGAAACATGTAGGCTACCTGCTTGTAAACAATGCCTTTTGTTATAAAAAAAAAAACTCTTTGTAATTTTTATTTAAAACTAGATTTAAAAATGTAAAAAACTTAAGTAAACTAATCCCATTTTATTTTAGATTTCTTTATATTGTAAAGCTTATTTTATAAAAACAAGATAGAATCCAATGAAAAAAGTTTTTAAATTGATCTGGAAAAATGTCATAATGGATTTGATCATAGATTGTAAATATGTGCTTAATGAAACAAATTTAAAGGAAACTACCTCTTAGAGAGGGACTTCAAATTAAAAGTCTGAAACTTGGTCAATAAGAGTATAATTATATTCATCAGTTAGATTTACCAGGTGTCATGACTAAAGAATAGAATTATGATGATACAACCATTAAACTAAATAATTATTAGATTACACTCTGCTAAGCACAATATGTTTCAATTTTTTGGTCATCCTAAGAAGTAGTAGACCTTTAACTTTGGTAATTATCCAAACTTGATTATAGATTAAAGAATTTAATTTATATTTAGAACATTGAATAACAGGAAATTTGAAGTTTTTAAATTGAACTTAGAGAAAGTTAAGCTGGGTTTGATCGAAGATTTTTAACTAAGACCTTTTAACTCTATAGAGGGACTAAATATTTACATTACATTCAGGAGAGAATAGGGAGGCTTTGTATATAGCACGTAAGGTGAAACATAGCGTATGTTAGTAACCAACCATAATAACCACAGTAAAGCTATTGTTTATTATTTTAATGGAATAACATGACCTTTGACCTGGTTATCAAATTTGAAAAATACAGTATTGAGCAGGCGTAACACCTGTTGTAATATGGAAGAGTATAAGGCTAGTTAACAATGTAAGTTGAATGCTCTCCAGTGACAGAATGCTGTTTTAATGTCGAGCCATTCAGTAAGTTATCTTTTAAAATTTGATAATCAATAGCTTTGTCAGTATAAGGTCAATTTCTTTAAGGGTTTATTTTTATATAACATATATACGTGATTGACAAGATGCAAAACTAATTGTTATTGATAGGAGCTCATTGTCTGTTTTCAATATCTTCTGTTTTCAATATCTTCTGTTTTCAATATCTTCCGTTTTCAATATCTTCCGTTTTCAATATCTTCTGTTTTCAATATCTTCTGTTTTCAATATCTTCTGTTTTCAATATCTTCTGTTTTAATATCTTCTGTTTTCAATATCTTCTGTTTATAATATTTAATTTCTTTCTTTGACAAAATATGACAATTTTATTGCATATAACATTAACAAGAGCTCAAGATTATCAAGATATTTTACAGTATGATGTCAGTATCTTTGAGGTTTTATTTTACACCCTGTGTCTTCTATAATTAGTTATCGTATTTTGTTTTACAATTTGATTATCTTTAATGTTTTAGTATAAGGTCAATTGTTATAGATTTATATTTGTCAGTACTTTAATTGGCAAGATGTAAAACTAATTGATTTGGAAAGATTTTCTTCTGTTTTCAATATTTTACTTTCAGGATTTCATTTCACATTTTCTTTTGAAAAAAAATAATTTACACTAGTGCTGCAAATATGGGGTTTAAATTTTCCTTACTTTAAATGACAATGAGTTGTTGAACAACTATGCTGTATCTGGATATAGGTAGAGACTGACGAGCTAAATTTATCTTGTTTTATTTTAACCTAACAACTTTCAACAGATTATTTTAGTTTTTTTGAATGAAAAGTGAATTTGAGAAGGTAAAAATGATATCAGCCTGTTATGTCAGGTAGTTATCAACAGGAAATGTGTGATAAATTATAAACTAAAACTTGCCATTGATATCAGTCAATAAACTAATAAGAAACAGAAAAAGAGGACTGTTTACTGTCTAACAACTAAAATTCTTAATCTCTTTATTTTTGTGTTGTAGGGCAAATTATTTTATTGTAAACCTATTGATTATAAAGATCTAAAATGTTTATTTGTAAAACTTCTAATTTAAAAGTCTTGTGATTGAGCTGTAAGGTTCTTCTCCATGAGATGATATAAACCAAGTAATGATCCAAACTGCAAAACATAACTCGAAATCCAAAACAACATTTTGGTAGCAGCTAATGAATTTTTCGCATGAGGAAGTATATCAATCATAAATGAGTTAGTATTTCATAATGAAATCAGAGGTTGACATCACATGCAAGTGTGCATCATTTACTCTGCAAACCAAACCTATTACACAATATTGCAAACTAATTTTACTTGGCCCTGACAAATAAATCCAATTGAGAGTTTAACTGTTACATGTATAATATAATTGAGGAAAATACTAATTATGAAGGGTGGGGCACGAAACATCAATGACAGTAAATTATAGTCTATATAATATGTACAGTGTAATACAATTGAGTTTTTTTCACACCACCTTTTTACAATGTGAACCCAATACATTTGTAAGGTCAGGTGTCAGTCAAAGAGGGAGTGTCCTAAAAGTGAAATGGAGTTTTACATCCTAAATTTCTGGTCCTCATTGGGCTATTGATATTAAATGCATCCCACTTATGTAGCAAGAGAAGTTTTGCCAGAACAGTAGCAATAGCATGCTCTATTGATTTGAACTCTCAAGGGATATCTAATTTGAAAAGCCAGCAGACCATGTCCTCAGTCAATTGTCCCATCAATACATCTAGATTTTTTCCATGCCAGCAACCAACAACTGACAATGGCCCTTGACTGATACACTTCATCGAAGTCGAAGCTTGATTGATTTTTATCCTGAAATAGTTCTGTTAAAATTGAAGGTGAGAAGTCAATTGATAAAAGGAAGTTTAAAGAGTTAAAATTCAATATGGAGTATTTATCAGAAACCAACAAACCATGAATACTGAATGGTTGAACTCTAGTGACAAGGGGGTTCCGAGACCTGACTTCCCAATTTATCACAAAGTTTAAAATATAAATCTGACTAGAACTAAATCCAAAAGCACCTAGACCACAGGAATCTGCAATCTCCCACACTGTGAAACAGGCAGGCAGTTGGTGTAGTTAATAACATCAAAATTATCCATAGTAGAGAAATATTGACATTTAGCCAATGGTATGGCAAGACCTTATACTTTAAAAGGGGATACAGTTTTTGGTTTTTTCAATGTGGAATTCCAGACTTAAACAATTTTTTTGGTTTTTTTGGTGCCTTTTTTCTGAAACAAGGGAAATTTCTTTGGTTCTTAATATTGACATATTTTGAACACTGATTTTAAAAACTTGAATTTTGGATTTCACCTTGTAACCTAAATACTCAATGACAAAGTTAAACCCAATGTCCTTTCAAACAATGGCACTAGAATCAGAATGGTTCCACAGACTGTGCTATTTTTAGATATATTTTGGGTGATCTATATTTAGCACCAGTGTAGGTATATATATAAATAATGATAGGTATTATAGTTTTTGAATAATATTACTGTCAACTTCTTGTGTAATATAGTATATTATATATTGGATATTTTGTATTGTAAATAGAAAGAGATGCTGAGTTGATAAACCCAATTACAGAGTGGTATACATGTTTGTGAAGGACTTTTGCATAATACTACTGTCATCATATTGTGTAATGTATATTTTGTAATGTAAATGGAAAGAGATGCTGAGTTGATAAGCCCAAGTGGAAAGTTGAGTTGATAAGCCCAAGTGGAAAGTGGTTTGGTGTGATATGATTGTATATGTAGTTTATTGAATATGTATATTTCTGAAGGACATTTGAATAAAACTACTGTCATTTTTTGTGTAATGTAGTATTTGTGGATATTTCATTGGTGAATGGAAAGAGATGCTGAGTCGATAAATCCAAGTGCTAAGTGGCATGATGTGATATATGATTGGAATATATTTTATTGATGAAGGGAAGCAAATGGTTGGTTGATGAGCCCAATTGTTGAGATTTAAATATTGTTTATAAAGGATATAAGATTAGTGCTAAAAGGGATGCATAGTTGATAAACCCAATTGCAGAGTGGCATGTGTAATTCTCTTAGTTTTGGTGATGGTTTATTACTTATTATTATAAGTAAGGACTGCTAGGTGAAGGAGTCGAAAGGAAAGGACTTGGAATGGATAATGATAATATTTTTCATATCAAAGTCTGTAAATCATTATCAAATAAAAACAAAAATGAGATAAATGTAATATGATTCAACAAATTTAAAAGATAAACATTTAACATATTGTTACTCAGAGTTTCGTGCTGATTCAACAGATATAGAAGATATTATAAAATGATAAAGTTATGATTTGTAATCAATATTAAAACTAAGAGTGATTGAGTGTTAGTCAATATCAGTGTTTATATTTGTTATAAATCACAAGGGGAGATAAGCAGTACTATAATATTAATCAACTTCACCTATTGTTTACTTTGCTATTAACTTGTTGAAATATGAAACTGAGATTTGGTGTAGTTGCGTCATACTTCCTTTTGTCAGGTCAAGGGCAATAACTCTTATTCTTCCAATAGTTCATATCAATTTATTCATACGTATTTGAAAGTTGGATATGTTTACCCCTTTTAAGATATGCATGGTAGACCTAGAATTAAAACAAATAATCCAGCCTGTCTAGATGTAATGTTTTATACAGATAGATGATTTGATTGAATGAATACTAAAACAATCTCTGGAAAGTATATCATATCAGTAATTGATTAGATCGTGGTCTAATAATAATTATTATACAATATATAATGGCATTCTACATTCCTGGTTAGGTTATATCCGCCTGGAACTGACCTATATTAGGAATTGTCTTTTACTGGAACTGTCAGGATGGTGGTAAGGATAGGAACAAATATTTTGTGATCAGTTCGTGAGATCTTTTTGAATTTAGTCTTTGGTTTATGGTGCTCCTGGATAGGTTTATAGCCATCCAGGAAGTTGAACTTTAAGGTTAAGGATTGTTCGGAACTAGATTTGAAATAGTCAGATAGAAATTTCCCTAAGTAATTTTATGGTTTAGATGAGGATTACACAGTATTGGTTTTTTTAAGGAGATGAGAATTTAGTTTGTAGGTCTAGTTACTAGACAATTACTAGAATTTAACTGTGTTTTGAATTATTGAATTATTTGGAACAAAGTAATGGATATGACACTATATTATGTGAAAGGAATTTATACTGTAATTTCTGGAATCATTAATTGGTTATGAGAAAATACAAGGTAAGTAAGATTTTCTGTTTGATTTCAATCAATAGAAAAGTGTGTGCATACAGTGGGCAGAGGGGTCACCCTCCCCTCCGTCGCAGCCCCGAAAGCATGTTTTTGGACAAAATTCCCAAAACTAGGTTAGAAATTGGGGCAACCTCAGATATTTCGCCCTCCCATCCCCCCCTCGGATGTAAACCTGGAATACAACCTAAAGTGTTGCTGTGTTTTGGGAAAACGATCCATTAAGAAGTCCTAAAATAATAAGTCAAGTGTTCAGGCTATTTGATTGATCAATTATTCAAATTGATTTTAATGCACCAAATTATCCACAAATCTTGATTTTATCTTTGTTAAAATTTTGTGAACAACCCTGTATTTTTTTAAATTGAGCTAATCTTGAAATTTAGACAAAGAAGAAACTAATATTTCAATTTCAAAGCATTATGGATCGTTCTAAAACTGCTACACATTTGACGAAGCTTTGTAAAAGGGAGGTAACTACCTATCAATACCACAGAACAAAAATCAAAATAAGAGTTTGGCAATACATTGGTATCTGCTAATGAACTTTTATTATGAGGAAGTATATCAATCATAGATTAGGTAGTACTTCAAATGAAAAGTGGAATCAGGTGTCCAGAGAAGTAATACTGCTCATAAAACCACATGCATTCAGGCTACCATTGCACTTTATAGTAAACTGTATATATAATAAAGCAATAACATTTACATTTGAAAATTGAGAATTGATTTGAACTTCAACAAAGTAGATTTTGTCATATTGTGTTTCTGGAAATGGAATAAGTTATTTGCCAGAATCTAAGAATCTGTTTAGATGTTGGAAGGATAACATACATTTTACCTTGCAGTTTTTTTTTATGATATATAGCGTACATTCTTCAATACAATGCAATAATATTTGGTGAAGACCAGGTTTCTTTCTTTCTTGCCAATAATAAAAAGATTTATCATTATTTATAGACTTATACTCAATATAATTTAATCAAATATGTCACAATATTCGTAATCATAATGTATTTCATTTCCTTTGTTTTCCGAACAATTAAAGATATCAATTAATAATCAATAATTAAAAAGGTATAGCACATTTATTGCTAGAACCACAGAAGTCTGATTGAAAATTGGAGTGGTGCAAATTGATGCTATCAGTGACCCTGATACACATAAAAGGTTTAGAAAACCTCTTATAATTCCTTAAAGTTTAAAACAGTTGCAGGTATCAAAATCAGTTCTTTCTTTAAAAGTTTAAAGAGCAGGTTTTGGCTTCCTGTCACTGACTCAAAATAAAGATTCTGTTGTATAGCTTCATTCAAGATTCACAGGTACTGATTTCTAAATAATGAGGTCCTTATATCCAATAACACCACTTAATCTCGTTATACCATACTTAACCACAGTTATAAAGCGATTACAGCCCTTGACAGACAATAATAACGCAGTTAATAACTAACCGAAAACGAGATTCCACGACATATAGTCAATATGCCATCCATCTTCGGACCATTATACTCTTTATATAATCGATATATCAATATCACCACTACCTTTTATGGTTTCTTTTATGTCTTGTAATGAAGAGCTGTTTCTCGATATGGGTTTGTTGATTAGGAATATCTCAGTCAATTTATGACTGAATTTTTATGGATTCTGATTATTCCATGACAAAACCAAAACAAAAATAAGTTCTGATAGGACAGCAGTTGTCAATTATTGAATTGTGAAGCCTCAAGGTTAAACACAACCTTCACTTACAATACGGAAAGTTGGATAATAAAAAAGTAGGATAATGAAAAGTTTTATAATTATAAATTGGATAACTGTTGGATAATGAAATGATAAAATATTATAAACATATTGATGATAAATATAGGATGGTGAGTAGAACTTTTATTTTCGACCAGAAATTGTTCTTTTTAATGATAAAAATGGACTATTCACTGTTTCTTGTTGTAATGGCCCAATCACACACAGGATGTGCCTCAATCATTTAAAAAGTTATGACCTTGAAACTATTAACTTTGTTACATCTTTGGGCTCTAATCTCCATCAACAACAAAAAATGTCTATTGACTTTGAATAAGTGATCATCATTCATCATTCCAATCAACCTGAAAATGGACGTGGAACCTCTGGGAAAGATCAATGCCGAAAGGGATAGGAGCAGACAGTATCCTTTGAAATAACCTGTTATCCTTGTAAAGCATGAATATTTCTTCTCTAACATCAAAACTAGAAAGAAAGGCATCTCCATATTAAATCATATGACCTTAAATCATGTATATTCAACTGTTATGTAGGTATAGAATATGCAAGACAACTGATCAAAATCCAGCTGGTCAAAGACTATTTGAATTCTGCCAAGAAACTCTCGTAAGAAAGATATAAAACGGAGAGGTAACGAGGGTCATAGAGCTCTGTAATTAGATTGGCAGCTTGTTTAAAGAATTCATTTGGAGAATTAAACTAGCTTATTTTTTCTACACCAAATAACCAAAGGTTAACACTATAAAAATCTGATTTTAATTAAACAGGAAATTAGTTATTAAACTTAATTAAATTAGTAAAATTGTAATCTGAAAGGGAGTAATATTTGTAGTTTTTGGAAAAGATTCAGTTTTTATTTGGTAGTACATCTTGTGTTAGACCATGATCAGAATAAAGTTCTCCTATGCTGTGAATTTTTCATCAAAGAGGATTATTATTCAATAATGGATAAAATAGAAGTGTAAACAATGATATAATTTGTAATATAGTTTAGACCTAGTATCAGAGGATATAAGGAGTTGTGGAAGTGAGCAAATTAAAGATTAAGAAATAAAATTCACAGTAGGGAGTTACAGTCTTTTTAGCTTGGCTTTGATTACCTGTCATGTGTTAAGATCCTTATGAAATCACCATTCTTGGTTGCAAGGTAAAGACTTGGTGTGTTTCCATGTGAATTTCAAATAAAAGTGTAAAAAAATTAGATTTGCCAAATGTAGAGTTCATTGATTATAGCCTACAAAGGTGCTCAAGTGTAGGATTTGTGAAAATGATTAAGTATGAAAATGGTTTTGGATCTTGTAATTGTTGGTTTTTGGCGTTAAGTTTGATTTTTAGTTTTGAGTAATAGTAAGTTAATCTAGTCTTCGAGGTTATTTCATAAAAGTACTGGCCCTGATCACAAATTATTTTGAGATAATCAATTTTCAGATTATATTTCTTGTTGTTGCTGCTCAATATATTGTAAGTTCTGGTCTGTGTAGAGGTTGTCTATCTAACATGTTATCAGATGGTTCCAGTGATGGAATTGCAGGAATTGACAGGAAGAATGGTACCAGAATGTAAACTATGATCATTGATCAGATCTAGTAGAAACAATACAAAATAATAATAGTAAAACACTATCAGAAAGATATAGAATTAGTTACTGAATCTGTTTTATTTGCACTGTTCTTCATCTACTTCTGAATTATGTATCTTTGTGTTGTTATATTTTGGTGATTACCTTTTGTGTTTTACTGCTTGTTTTGGAGATCATTACATCCTCTAGGTTGGCTTGCTTGTGATTTTTTTATCGTTTTTATGGGGGAAAAAAGAAACAGAGCCTATTTGATGTGTTGGCTTTGTTTGCACCATTGTAAGCTACTTCTGAATTAAGTTGTGCACCTTAGTGTGTTCCTCTTTTTTTTGGAGATTTTCTAATTATTAATTTTTAGTGCAGGACAGTTGCTCACCCTAAAATTGTCCATTGTGTTCTTCTGTTTTTTGTGAGATTATTACAACCTCCAGGTTGGCTTGTGATCATTTAATTTACTAAAAAGAAATTTAAGTTGAAGTAAATGTGTCAATTTAGTTGAAAGTTTAATACAAAGGATCCAGGATATATTTTAAATATTAAAATCAGAAATAATTTCTGTACAGATAAATGCAGGATATACACCAGTGCAGTAATTGAGATTCAGGTGTTTATTATAAAAGGAATTAGAGTTTATCAGGTAAAGATTGTAATATAAGATTGTATTTTCTGTCAGACCAATGATAAGATATGAAATTTCCAATCTAAGGTGGTCCAGTTCACAAAATATCAGGTTTGCCAAGAAAAATTACATCTTGAATCATAGTTCTGTTTTACACACGTCATATATTCTAACATAGTGAAGCCATCAACATGAAAATATTTCTTTGATCTCAATGATATTCTTCAATACTTGTAATTTTGTCATTGAGAAGAATTCCAATACTTTTAGTGATATATAGATAAAGATATATTACTTTATATTTGTGAATTAGTCTTTTGATTTTGTTTGTCATTGTGGGATTGATTAGGAAATTTTCCAAAATATTTTGAAATATTTGTTTGATCTCAATGATATCTTAACCTATTGTGGCTGAGTCTGTGGGATTTATTTTTGATGAAAAAGAAAAATTCCAAATATGTAAAGTGATGCTTTTGCTTAATGCTACGATTTCCTGGGATAATTTGGTGTATTTTTTTTTTTGGATTGTGGTTTTCTTGCATTTTGCTGATTTTTTGTGGAATATTTTGAGTTTTTCACTAGATTTTGGTGGATATGGTGTCAATACCAAGTTATATGTGAAAATTCAATAACATTTGTTATATTTGTGATTTAGTCTTTGAAATTTGTTATTGGAATTTGGATTCATTATTAGGAATTACTAACAGACTTTGAGGTCATGAAAACATCTGGATGAACATATTTGTGAGATTTCAGTTACAGCCTAAATGATCTTTGAGGTATTCTATTCAGAGATATATGGGACCAGTTGATAGAACTTAATTGTAGCAATGACAAATGAGATAATATGAATATCTAAAGCTGTTCTTGTGATCCTAGAGCTGATCAATTTGATCAAATTTCTCTTGAATATTGGACTCACTTCTAGTCACGTTTTACAGATTATAACTCGGCAGGTGTCTGTACTATCACACTCTAGATTTCAGTCTGTACTGTGTGTTTATTATGATTACAACCATGAGTTATTATATTTAGGTAACCTTGCTGTAGATATCACACCTTTCTTGATAGCTTCACAGTGGAGGGTTACCCTGGTCTGATAGCTACACAGTGGAGGGTTACCCTGGTCTGATAGCTACACAGTGGAGGGTTACCATGGTCTGATAGCTTCACAGTGCAGAGTTACCAGCTGGCTTTGATATCAGGATTGCTTTTACCTTGATGAAGATTCGAACTCACATCACTTAATTGTATTGTAGATGACAATCAAACTGGTTACCTACTAAGCTATTCCACTGCCATAAAAAGACTACTTTTTCAACCCAGCATTAGAGAGAAATGGATGGTTAAATTGTTCTGATATATTGCAATGCCAGCTTTTATAGATAAAGGAGATCCCAGTGTTGGTTTTTATCATTTTAAATGAATTTGTATTATTATGAATAAAGATTCAACAGAAACCAACAGATAGTGTTCCAACTGAGAATTAAAGGGGAGCTGCTAGTTCAATTGGTCATAAAGCTTGGAATACTGGATTTTTCAAAATACAGGATTTGCAATGACTAGTATTGTTTTTTTTGTCATTTTAGATGATGAAGTATATCGGCACCAGATATTAACACTACTATCTGGAGCTCCAAGTCTTAATGTCTCATTGCCAACAATGTGTTTATATTAGATCTGATAAGATAATATAAATAAACCACACCTGCCTGAATGCACTAACAGATTTTAATTAATATGTTTAATTTTCTGTGATTGTATAAAATTGTAATGATTTTACTAGTTACTGCATAGAACCCTTGTTAAAACAAATTCACATGAAATTTTGAGATCAATCAATTTGACAGATGACATGAGATTTTTTGGGGTATTTATAAATGTATGAACTATGTGGACTCCCTACAAGACACAATGATTTGACATACCCTGTCCCTAGTGCCCTGGTTCACAACCTGGGGCCAACTGGTGTAGGAGAAGAATTTATTTTGAATGGAGAGAGCACCTCACATCATCACTTGCTGAAAATGTGGATGAAACAAATTTTTGGGGGTGTGAAAGGTCCAGGTGATTGCTCGAGGGGTGTGAAGGCTGGGAAAGGTTGGGAACCACTTCCCTAGTGCCATCAGTTCTTGTTTAAAAAAAGAAAGAAACAACTATATTTTACAAAAATAACAACTTAGGTTCACAGTTAAGGATCCTTTCTATCAGCTGATCCTTGGCCAAATCTCTATTGGCTTGTACAAGCTGAAAAATTGACAGGCCATTGACTTTTACCTGTGTTGGCCTAATTAATTTTCTGAATCTTTATAATCAGGTCACCAATTTTAGGTACGTGGAAGAATCATAAAAATATTAAAGATGTTTCAGGATTAAAGAGAGGTGTTACTAAATTCATTTTTCAAGCCTCATTAATTGTCTTTTTACCATGAAAGTAATAGGTTAATATTCTTCATTAATGTGTGGGCTTGAGACAAAACCGTGTTAGTGGGTAGATCAGGATTGTTGAGTGGCTGTATCTGCCAGTCATCTCTGACTAGAGCAGGGATATTTATTATATGGTATGTACCCGTCATGTTTGACTAGAGTTCTGGACTGATGTTTACTGTATTTACCAGTCAAGTCTGACTAGAGCTCCAGATTGTTGATTTGACTGTAATTACCATTGATGTCTGACTTGTAGAGCTCTAGACTGTTGATTTGACTGTAATTCTGAAAATGGTGTTTAAAACACATGAAGCCACTGGCACAATCAAAACAGCTTAACAAAATTTTAAAGATACCATGATATTAATGGGGAATCTCAAAGTACACAGAGAGTGTGAAAGGTTCTCACCAATATTTGAAGGGCGTTAAGTCACTATGAGGTAAACTATTGTACTAGTATGTGTATACGTATATTGATGTGGTCATGATAAAAGTCAAGCTTGGTTGGTAGACTATGAAGATAAGGTTTTTATTTTAAATTTTATTACAACTAGAGAAAATTTACTCCAAAGTTAAAAAGTTCATTGACGATTACTCTCTAACTGGGCTGAGTGTTGGACCACTAGAGTTAATAATTTCATAGAAAATTAGTGTTAGTGTCGGTCTGTGAGAAGGATTTGGATTTTTTATTTTGTTATAGAGGGTTTTCTTAGTAGTAAGGAAGGAGAACTAGTTGATTTTCTGTATTGTTTTGTGTGGAACTTTCATGATAGGAGTGAGCAATAGATAATGTTCTTATATTAACGTGAAGGGTGGCATTTCTTGAAGTGTTGACAATCATTTTAGAAACTTGCAAGATAGTGATGCTGAAAATGATGAGTGAAGGGTTTCAAATGGATCATATATTGGAACTTTCATGACAGGAGTGGGCAATAGACAATTTACAATATTCACAATGCTTAAAGTGATCACTGAAAGGTTTTAATTTTAAGATCTTAAAGTGCTTACTTGTATAAACTTTCAGACAGGAGTAGCCTTTATTAAGTGATGGTAAACACTATGATTTAAGGGTTCCATATTAGGAGATTTCAGAGAGTTGATGTACAAACTTTCCAGACAGGAGTGAGGAATAGATAATATTCTCTATGTTAGTGATGTTAAAAACAAAGTCATAAATGTTTCATGATTTCAGAAAGGTCATTTACAAACTTTCAAGACAGGAAATTAGGAAACTTCAGAGGGTTCACGGACAAACTTTCACGTCAGTAGTGAGGAATAGATAATATTCTTTATGTTAGTGATGTTAAAAACAATGTCTGAAGGGGTTCGTTATAAAGAGATATCGTGGACAGTTCATGTTTATTATAAAGATAGGACACCCCTAAAAACCTTCCTACCACCCCCAGCGAGGAAGGTAACCAGGCGTAGTGTGAGGTTAAAAAGAAGGAAATCATCAAAGAAGAAAAAACATGTAAAACCATTATATTATACTGTAACTAAACGTAAGCTTGTTAAAGTAAGTCATCTTGGTTTTTTCACTAACTGTTTACTAACCCAGATTATCCATAACCATTCACAACTGGGTCAACTTTAATATACTGACAAAAATTGTAACCTGCAACCACCATTTGTTCGATGTAACAAAGGAAATGATATTGTGAATGGATTCCAATGTTCTAACCAACTATGTTACAGCCTGTCTTCAATTCATTTATTTACATAAATCACAATAATCTTCAAATTTAAATGAGATTGTCCTGAATACCACAATTAAATAATCACTTAGGAACTCCATTTAGACATGACTGGCTGATACAGTCAAATCTACAGCCCCAATTAAGGCTTTTAGGGTCGTTCTAGAGACCATAGATTTATATTCAAATAAACAGATATTAGGTGAAAGTGGTTGTAAAAACAATATAATAATTGAAATAACAAAAGCACAGATCGAGGAAAAAGAAAAAAGTGGCTAAAAATTTTGGGTACATTTCCATTTATTACCTAATTAAGGACCTAGCCCCAAATAAGGAATTATGAATTGTGCAAGGTGACATGAATAACACACCTTTGTTATTGAGTGCCACTTGATACTCCTGAAAGAGGGTCATATATGTCAGATTTATTTACAAATTGACTCTTGGTATTCAAAATATTACCCCTGATTAGTCTTGAGAGGTGTGGTTTATATGGCACCTTAATCACCCCTTATGATGAACATGAACTCGCCCAAACATTTATTGTATGACTCGGAAATATGCATGTATGAAGAGTCCACAAATTATCAAGGGGTGTCAGATATAATTGGGTCCTTGCCCGTGGTACAATTATTTCCTCTTCGGGTATAAATCAATAGATTACCCTATATTGATATTTCATCATATCATTGTTTTGTGGTTTATGTGTGGTTTCTATATTATTGTTTCACTGTCAGAAGATAGTTAAAGTATATTTGTTTGTGGTTTTCAATGGGATCTCATTTATTCTATAATTATGTAGGATCTAGACATAAACCTAATAAATCAGTATATCATCCAAACGTTTTGGAGAAAAAGTCGAAAGACACAAAAGTGAGTAAATATTAGATATAAACAGTTGTATTGATAATATTCAACCATTTAACAAAAGAATGTTAAGAAAGAAAGGCTTTACAAGGATAGCAACTAAGATTCTAGAGAATCAGCTGATCAGCTGATCCGTGGCCAAGCCTCATGGCATTGTTCTTTTTCCAATTATCAATACTCATTCGAAATTCACTGCCGATTGAAGTCAGAACCCAGAACCATCATTTGTAACCTAACCAAGGAAATGATTTTAACAAGGGAATAAGATTCTCATAAATTACTATTTTAACAGTCTTCATGTCATACTATAGATTTCAACCAACCATGGATGTGGTAATTTACTTTGTAGTGGCTAAGATCTAGCTTATTGAAGACAGTGAAATTTTTACTGCCCAAATAATTTCTAGTGTATAAGATAATAAGCCTATTGTTAAGATGTAAGATAGATTCAATATGGTTCTTGTTAGATTATATTATAAAGTATGTTTTTTATCAGGTATCATAAAACAATATACAATACTAGTTTCAGATATCCTGAATAATTTCACTATATACTAGTCCTAAACTCTGTTTTTTCTCATGCTTTTAAAAAAGTGTATTTTGTGAACCAATATTGAGGGTTGTGACCTTTGATTGACTACAAAAAGACGTTTTCTTCTCAAACAAAATTTAGAAATCGAAAGAAACAAACAATTTTTATAAGGATAACAACTTAGGTTCGCTAGGAACCTTTCAACCAGTTGATCTTCGGCAAAACCTCTTGGCATTGACCTTTCCAAACCAAACTATGCCTTGAGTCGACAGATATTCCATTATAGACAGAGTTTCAGATTAATCACACCAACAATATGTTTTATAACAAAACAGGTCCAGATTGTTTTTATTAAGAAAATGGCTGAAACTGTGAAATAAAACTTTACTCTTTGATGAAGGATTATCTGAAGAATAAAAGATCCAATTTTTCCAACAAACATCATCTTTCACTATTGTTGCTTTGAATTCTTTTATACTGTACTCACCGACTGTAGTATTGTATGTTCTCATATTACGTCAAAATATATTATTTAATTCGCATAACTTTCAGATCTAATGTATATTAATATATCAACTACTTGTTTCAGTTCCTCTGGTAGTATTCTACCTAAAACCAGTATTAATGCCAATTATTGTTAATAATTGTTTTCCGAATTGTTTTTTAGTTTTGAACTATTTCTTTCAGAAGGCTTGCTGTTAATTTCAATGTTTTATAATTTTTGCTGTAGTTTGCACTTTCTGTCTATTGCAGACATTGAGCCCACTTTGCCTCTTTGGCCCCTTTGTAGTTGTGAATTGGAGCAAACTTGTAGAGTTATCATTGTGATTTACAACGTCCATTTGTTCTCTGTGGTTATAAGTATTCAATATGTAATGATATACCATTTTGTATATTACAGTTAAAGGAACTAGTAGTAAGTGGAGAACTACCATGTACCAAGGAAGAATCAGCTACTCTAGCTGGCATACAATTACATATAGAGGAGGCGTGGCCAGAGGATGACTCGTCAATCCAGTCCTCGGTGGGGGGTGGTGGTCAAAACAACCTCCCTAAGTCTCCACATGTGGATAAGACGAAGAAAGAAGAGGAATCAGAATGGCGGGAGAACCTCAGGAAAAAGAAGGAGCTGATTAAATCTAACCGTGCCCAGAGAATAACGCCAGCAAGACGTAAAGGGAAGCTAGTCAGGCAGTTAATGTGTGCCAGTGATAATGAGATTGAATGTATAGAAGAATGTGAACTCTCTAGATTTCTTCCACCAGAATATACCACTTCTAAAAAAGTTCGAGAGTTGATCAAGGTAAGAGTATAATTCAAATTAGTTCATCATCTTCCTTAGCCCATCAGGGTTTAGAATCTGGATGACATCTGTACATTGGGTTTGATTCTGTTTTAATGATTTGATCTGATTTCAAAAACTAGGAACTGTCTTGTAAAGAAGTAAGGATGTGTAGAATGCAGTTCTCTCCCTTCACTTGTTAACTCATCGAGATATGATACCTTGAAGTTAATGTCAAGCCGCCCTGTGTTGAAATAGGCCTACAAATAAATACTTTAATTTCAGGAAAAGAAGAAAACACTATGGCATACCTCGTATTATGAAAATGAGTTGAAATTAAAACAGTTGTATGTTAAAATCTGTAAGAATCTACCAGCCTATGGGAGTAAAATATTTCATGTTAAAGAAATTTTGAGAGGAAACACACAGAAAAAGGTATGTGGTAATGAGTTTATTTTCTCTTCTTTGAGGAGCAAAATGTATGCTTGAAAAAAACTGATCTTTCTACGGAATTCTTTAAAAAAATAGTTTAGTGTGCACTTAGAAAGTCAATTACTTTACTACAAACAAATATCTTCAAAATTTGTTAGGTGTAGTTAAACTGTAAAATATGATCTAAAAAGGTGTAGCTCTTACATGTTTTTACACTGACAATTTGTACTCTGTATAAGAAGAGCTATATATATATATGAAGAGCGAGATTGTAATCTTTAAAATCATTCAACTTTATATATCTTCAAGGTATAACTCACACAAAGCAATTATTTTTCACTTTTTATACAGTTGATAATACGTAAATCTTTTTATTTGGATAAAAATAAGTTTATGAGTTTTCTTGTTTTTTCAATGACAAAGGGTTGTCTATGCAGAAAAATCAGGATAACTGTAAGCTATTTGACTCATTTTGATTTTGTGGGATTTTTGGACAAAGTAAAAAATTTTAAAATTTTGTTTGCAAGTTTTTTCGTGAAGTTTGATTTTGATGTGAATTATTTCTATTAATATTCCAGATTCCGCGGTTATTAGCAGTCTCCTGTGATAAAGTTGTTTTATTAGACAGTAAAACCAAGGCCATAGCCAAAACACAGAGTATCAGAGATCTCGAAGACTGGTTTCCTGGAAGTGGCAAGACACATGATGGCTTGGTCCTGGAATTCCGTGGCACCAAACCCTGGACTCTGAACATGGCAACAATAGACAACCTGAAGTGTGCCACAGCAGCTATTTGGGAAGCTCTGGATTTAGACGGCAGATTTCTGAACAATGGTACTTTACACAGAGACAGCTTAGAATTTGGTAAGTAACGAGCAACTCTAGCAAGGTAGGGCATAATGCCACATTGCAACTTTGTACCTTTCAGGAAGTTCATATAGCTTATATTGCTTATTTGGTATTCAGGTTTGTCAACTCAGCATAATTTTAACACAGTGGTTCCTAACCTTTTTCAGCCTGCACACCACTGGAGCAATCACCTGGACCTTTCACACCCCCAAAAATTTGTTTCATCCACATTTCCAGCATGTAATGATGTGAGGTGCTCTCTCAATTCAAAATAACTTTTCCTACACCAGTTGGCCACACACCTGACACCCTATTCCCACACCCCCAGAGAGTAAAAGCACCCCAGATTGGGAACCGAGGCTTTCAGAGCTAATATTGTTTATTTCATGTATTTCCATTACCACCAAAGATAAGCTTTGTTTCTTGAGATTTTATCAAGAAATAACACAAACTTTGATTTAGATGTAGTTGTCATCTTAATGTATTAACTCTATAGTTCTATAAACATATTCAACACCACGGCAACAATTATATATATCAATAACTTAGTGATTTAGAATATTTTCACTCTTTTTTCAGATTTCCAATGTCGTCAGTTTACCTTGAGACCAGAATTAAACACATTCAGTAAATATTCCTCGGAACTGGAACAACTACAGAAGATGTTACATTTCCCCGAGGAGGTGGCGCTACTGATGACTAAAACAGAACATGAGTTATTTACGAGCGTATCACCAGCTCAATATGTCCGTCATATCACCGTGGACCTCACCAGAACATCTGATGCTAGAACTGGATTGTGCGTGGAGGACCTCATTCAAAGATTCAACGAGGTAAGAAATTATTTTAGTGACAGAAACAGTAAAACAATGTTATGGGCACCATTTGGTGTTTTTCTGAAGAGAAAATTACAAAAAAATTGCAGTTGGCGCAAAATGCAAATTAATCTTGTGAAACGAAAGTAACATACTATAAACTTTTGGCCACTTGCTAGTTAAAGGTTTTTTAAGGCCCTCCACTGTGTTTTGTCACTTTCCATCCAAATGGGTTATATGCTTCTTTAGTTTCTTGACTCTGTTATGTAATAAAAGGAAGTTTTCTCGGAAAATATATATGATGGCATAATTCATATTTTTCAGGTCAGTACATGGATCACGCAGACAATAATCACCCAGGCAACCCATGAAGATCGTAAAGCCGTGCTCTCTTGTATTCTACGTCTAGCTGTCTACTGTTGGGTTCTGGGTAATTTTAACTCGGCTGTTGAAATATTAGCTGGTCTAAAGTAAGTAATATTCAGTTTAAACCAAACTTTTGCTGAAATGACCCCCTCCTGAACCCTTTATACCACATTTTCTTTTAACACTGGTGTTACCCTGTGTCTTCTATTGATTAGTTACTTGTTGACAACCATCCAACTCTCTACATAAACTGGTCTTTACAAGCAATGGGCTTGGCTGCTTTATACAAGCCTTTCTTCTCAGGGTTAAGTTCTGAGTCACTCCCTCTAATCGAATGAAACAATGATTCAAAACTCAAATAAGATGTTTAACATTTATGATTTCCAAAGATGAACGTTGCAAAAAAACCATAACAAATCAGCAACAATGTTCTAAGCCTGAGTCAAATTTTAGTCAAAAGATGATTTAAGGGTTCTTAAACTACTTTTCAGATCTGAGAAGTTGAAGCCATTTTGGTTGTCAATAGGAGACGAAGATGTGACCTTACTCCATTCCTTATCAGACGTCTTGTTGACACGTGAACCATCCCTAGTCTATCGTGAAGCTGTGGCACGTGCACTGGACATCCCATTCTGTCAGGTGGTACCGTTTTTTGGTGGATTCCTGCGAGATTTAAAAGCTATCTATATGGGTGTACCCAGTATTGTTGTTTTACCATCTGAAGAGAACCAATCATTAGAGGTATATATTTTTAAAGATCTTTTAAAAATTAAATATTGCAAATCTATTTTTCCTAGAGCCAAGAAAAAAAAGTTTTGAAATATGGAATTGTTGTGAACTCAAATGAACAAGCAGCCAAGAATATACCTCCAAAAGTTCAAAAGTTGGGAAGTGTTTCCTCTATAAAAATTAAAAGAAGAAAAATGTAGATATCACTTGTTTTTTTACAATCACCATGAACATGCTAACATGCTATAAGGCATTTTCTCTCACCAATCTATTCACAGTATCAATTTATTTTCTCTGATTCATCTATGATTAATTTTCCAGTTTGTATCAGACTATAATGGTGAAGATAGGTTTATGACAAGGATTGGTGTAGGTGGATTAATCAACATGGATAAACTACGACAGACTCATATTGTCCTGAATGACCTCTATCTGTTTCACCATCATGCTGACAATCAGAAGAAACTCTTACAGAGTAAGCCACAAGAGTAAGTACCATTTTTTTGTCAAATTAATTCCAATGGACCTTTTAAAATTTGAATTTTGTCATTTTCTTTTCTACAGAATGAGGTTTTTTTTTGTAATGTTGGTTTCATTCAAATAGATTGTATAAGACTGAATTTAACCAATCAAAACAACCTTTTTTAACACAAGAATATCAAGATGTTCGTTATCCAAGATTCCTAGCTTAGTCAATATAGGCGTACTTCTGGTCAAAGGGAGGCAACAAGATTTAGCATAAGGTCTGAAGGCCAAACATGATTTTAAGTAAAAGTTTGAAAGAAAAAGATATTTTATCCTTGTGACTATGAATCGCTTAGAATATTTTAAAACTAACCAATAGGAATAAGACAATTCAAACATTTGAAGCAGAGTCAGATATTAGCGACAACTTGAATGGAGTATTTTAAAACTATCCAATAGGCTTATTTTAATTAAAATATCAAACAGAATAAGATCACGTTCAAACATTCGGAACAAAGTCAGATATTAGTGACTACTTTCATGTAATTTTAACAAATTTGTTTTTCTAATAAGAATTGATACAAGTAAAACAATTCCGTCCAAAAATCTCATCCAAAGAATGGTAACATCCAGTGTAAAAGCTGTATAGTAGTGGATTGCTCCAACTAAGTCAATTAATAAGAGGATGGTGGACAATCCTATAACAGACATGACTCCTTTTACTTAGACCTGTTTTCTTCCGATCTGGTCTATATGACTGGTAAATAAGAAGCCTCCAGGGACAGAGTTCTAAATGAAAAGAGAGTTGGTGGCATCAGTTTGTCTAGATGTTAGTATATTTTCTATAGTGTCGTCATCGTTGATTAATGATTAGAAACATGACCCCACCCCTGGGAGATCTCGTCTTAGACAGAATTAAATCTTTGGATTAACAAATCTTCCTTACAAATTGAAATAAAAGTAAAAATTGGAATTGATCTAATATGAAATGGATAGGAGATCTTTTGAAATACGTTTGAAATTGAGATGACTAGTGGCGGCACCCTCCCCGTGGAGCTGCTGTGGATACGAAAAGGGGACAAACTAGACTGATTGAATAAAGAGACAACTATCGTGATTTGGAGAAATAGGTCTGAACTTTCTTTATTCTCATATAGCCACTTCAGTTAGGGCCTAAAAACAGCTTACAACAAATTAACCTTTTGATCTAACTCAATGATGTCTGCTTTAACCAATCAAATTTCTACCCTCTCCAGCGAGGGCTTTTTGTGATGCAATGATTATTAGGTTAGGTCAAGAGAGCTGTTGTTAGACCCCAGCTGAAGTGGCTATATTAAAAATTAAAGCTCATAGAAAAGAAAACAACCATAATTTTGGTCTAATTTTAATAAGCCTCGTCTCTTGAATCTGATTCTGTAGTGTACTGTGTAACAAGTGCCACAGTGTAACAAGACATGTTTTGAAGCTGATATACATCGGTTCATGAAATATTAATCTAGAACATCTTGACTTTGATCTCCGTTACAAGTTGTAATAACACTTCTTGATTTTAATGAAAAGAAACTTATTGAATGATTACAAATTGATTACTGTGGAAAGACAGTATCTTCCAGACACTTGATTTTAATTAATAAATGAAACAATAGGTCACATTGTTCTACAGTCAATTACATTAACTCTCAGACATGACTGGTAAATTTATCTTTATCAACATCCTTTCCAATCTAAATGAAGTCAAAATGTTATATAGTCATTACATGAATTCTCAGACTTGACTGGTAAGTTCTGCTAAATCTGCATCCCTTTTAGACTCTTAAGATATGATATAATTTTTCCTGTCAGCTATGCATATCGGTAATCTTGACTGGTAAATTCAGCTTAATCAACGTCCCTTCCACACATAAAAAAAAAATAATACAACTAACATTATACAGGTCACAATGTTCTTCTGTTACATTATTAAATCAATACACCCAGACATGACTGGCAAATTCTGCTAAATTAGTATCCCTTCTAGTCATCAGAATATAAATTGATATAACCCATATTGTTTCTGTTTCATTTTAATTGCCAAGTCTAGTAAAAACACATTCACTTTTAGCCGTTTCGATATCCAGACTTTACTGGCAAATTCAGTTATTAAAAATAAATGAATATAGAAGATATCGTTTTCTTTTACATCATTAAGGCAATGTAGACTGAAAATATCAGAAAATGATACAAAATTTTCATCTTATTTTGATGAGATTGGGCTACAGTATATCCAGACTTGGCTGGCAAATTTAGCCAAATCCACATCCCTTCCACACATTGCAGTATAACAAATAATCCATATGACAGAATACAGGTCAGGTTGTTCCACTGTTCCAATATTCATTATCTTGGTCTACAGTCAATTCTTAACACAATTACTAGTGAGGCAGTGCAATAGCACGAGTGGAAGAAAATTGGATTATTTTTATAATGATTCAGTGCATAGGTTCAAATCTTGTTAAGGTAAGAAACATTTTTTTTATGACCAGTGCTTTTGTGAATCCACATTTGACTTAGAGCTTATTGAGCAGATGTATTGTTCAGGTATATTATTATTTTTGTGATTAGGTGCATAACTTTGAATCCTGTAAAGGTTAGAAAACTTTGTCATAGCAAGTGCTTTGGGAGTCAGTACTACAGTTGCCTTACTACTTAAACCTTTTTAAGTCGTTCAGCAGATAGTGAAATGGCAAGTGGACATTTCAGAGTTGGTATCAGACATGCCTGGCAAAAAAACAACCATATCAATATGCTCAATAGCCCTGTTTTATACTCAATCTATCAAAATTGTGTCAAACTCTATGTTACTTGTAAGAAATAAGACACAGAAACAAGCATTCGTACCATTAAGAATTTTTTGTGAAACAGGGACGAAAAGTCTAGCAGTTTTATTTTTTTACACACAATTGAAAGTTCCGTGGGACAGTTAATTTGATTTATGCCTTGTTTCAACAGTCTATTCACAGCTTCCGTGGAAATTGACTGAGTCCAGGGTTAAAAGTCAAATTAATCGATTCGGAAAGCTATTCATTTGATATATATATTATACTATCCTCCTACACTAGTCTCAGAATTGAATAAATCAGTGATTTTCTCGGGTTGATGATTTATTATAAATTGTGAATAGCCCAGACTAGACAATATCAATAACAATGAAATAACATTTATTAACTCATATTCAAACGTAGTGGGTTGAAAATTCATTCAGACATTTTGTCTCAAAAATTGGAATTTGTCTCCAATTTTGTTATTGTTCAAATCTGGAATTAGGACAATTTATTCTAAATATTTTTTTTCGATTAAAGAGCTGATATTTTCCACCAAACTCTAACTCTATACAAAATAATCCACTTTCACTTAATACAATTCCTTCCCATCCCAACGGAGACCACATTATATTAACACCTCAGTCATAGAATCTCATTTAATGTAACTCTCTCCTACATAATTCAACACCCCCCCCCCCTATCATAAATACACCCTCCAAGAATAGAGCACACCCACCCCCCCATAAATACATTCTTCACCCTTTTTGTTATAATCCAAAACGAATCTCCCCTAATGCAAGTGGCTTATCACTTTTTATATTAGTCTTTAGTCTAGACTCTACTACAAATACTTTCTCCCCTACCATTAACACTTTAAAGCTGTATCCTCCTCCACACATGACAATATATTATACAGGCTAGACTCTACCCTCCACCCTGGCCCAACATACACCCCCACACACACTTAAAATACCATTAAGACTGAAAGCTACAATTTGATCAACAGGAAGTGTTGTAGATGTAATTGTGTATATTTAATATTTTAATCTAAACGTGCTGAGCCACCAATTTGTTAAAACTAATGTGTTAGGTCTGTAATTGTGTTGGTCAAGGTAAATGGTCAATTTACATAATTATAGGCCCACTTTATAATTTGGAATGTAAAAACAAAAACTGTAACAAACTGTTTCTCAGTTTCAAGTAATACAACTAGGTTTTCAGGTTTCTAAGTTTTCAGACAACTAGACTATTTCAGCCTGTGTCACTACTGAAGTTTGACAAGTAGTGACAACTGATCTATTTCAGCCTGTGTCCCTACTGAAGTTTTACATGTAGAGATCTTCAGACAACTGATCTATTTCAGCCTGTGTCCCTACTGAAGTTTTACATGTAGAGATCTTCAGACAACTGATCTATTTCAGCCTGTGTCCCTACTGAAGTTTTACATGTAGAGATCTTCAGACAACTGATCTATTTCAGCCTGTGTCCCTACTGAAGTTTGACAAGTAGTAATGATCTTCAGACAAGTGTAGGTCAACATAAACTCTAGTAGATTTGATTTCATGATATATTGGTATATGGTGTCTCTAATTCTATAAGTTCTGTTAAAATATTAATAAATTCTATATATTGTTAATATCTCCATTACTATAGGTGTAATACTTATTTTTTATTAAATAATTCCAACATGGTGTGTGGGATAGAGTGTTTAATACCTCTTTCACACTGATCCAATCACATCCAGATTCTAACACCCTAACATTCTGAACAACAGTCTTCCCTCATTGTACACTGCATGGCAATTCCCTACATCAATAACCCAATAAGGTGCAGAAGAGTACGACATTCGAACATAATTCAAACCACAAAATGCTCTAATATTATGAGCTACAGACTGCCCCCTAAAAATACTGTCAAGATCCCAACACTGTAACATTCAGTGCTTCAAATCAATTTAGATTTCTTGCTGATTGGCCTTTTTTCTTAAGCACATAAGTGCGTGTTTCATGCAAGAGGGCAATACACTTCTATACCCTTGCCAAATCTAATGGGGCTTTTTAAAGATTCTGAATATTGTAAAGAGACAAATTTGACATGTGAATGATAAGGAAATAAAGAATTGTAACATAATAGCAGGCTTGGCAGAAACCCAGGCAGAGCATTGACCTCTTCTTACATATTAGTCTGCAGTTATTCCATGGTAGAGAAATATTTCAGACTACTTAATAATATTAATGCTTGTGGCTTTTTGTACCCTGTCTATCAGGGCTTTTTCCAGTGTTCAGATAGAGGCAAAGGTCCTAGTACAGATTGAACAATAGGGCAGCTCACATTACATATGATGTATATCTGAAGTTGGTAGATGAAGCTGTGTACTGAAGCTGTGTTTATGCTTATGTACTTTGGTGATGTGCTTTTTTCAAAATCAAAATGTGGCAGCTCTGTGAAGGTTTCATAGTCGCAGGCCTCTCATTGAGTGTCTGAGAGGGTTCTCCCAAGAAATTAAATTGATTTGTTTTAAAATTGTATAAAATTCTTGTTTATCCACATAGGTGGCACCACTGTATTTCTCATGTATCAGAACCAAATTATTTGAGATATAGTCATTTATTCATTCCCAGCAATATTTGGTTTAGAAATAGCCCTATGACATCACCGTCTTTGATAATAGAGTTATTGACATTTGAACCTGAATTCGATGAATGTTTACCTTGAAGTTTTTTAATAATATTCAAACTATTTATGACATTATGAATTGAATTATTATAAGGACTTTTTTTCTGAATGATATGAAATATAATGATTATTTATTAAAAATATTCCAGATGTTTTAATTAACCTTCTGGATAGTGATTAATAATAATGATTAATGATAATAATTAATAAATTTAACGAGGAACATTATTTTCATTGGGCTATTATTAAATGAATTTGAAAAAGCTGTTTTTACCTGCTGGCTATAGACTGTCACATTTTCTATCAAATTGACAAACTAATTGTAGAAAATGTTGTTTTTTCACTGGTATTAGTCTAGATAGTGCCAGACTGGAGGTACAAATAAGGGGCAGACTGACAAATTTGGTCTGCTGAAAATCAAAATGTGGCAACTCTGTCATGATAGTCGCGAGCTTGTCATTGTGCATCTGAAAGGGTTTTCCCTAGAAAAGTTTTTCCAAAAATTGAATTGATTTGGTGAATTCTGACATATTTTGGAGCAGAAGCATAAAAAAAATTATATTCTTTAATTTGTCAAAAATAAAGTCAGGGTACAATTGGTGTGGAAACTATTTAATTGGTGCCGCCACTGGATAGGGCTTGTCTCAGAATCAATTCTGCTTTGAACTATACATGGTTTGAATTTTATGCCGTATTAAGCTGCTATTATCATATGGAATAATACATGAAGTCAAAATTCTAACTAGCTCATTGAAGCAGTATTGACTTTATCTCTTGGCTAGAATTACTGATAATGGACGATGTAACAGTGAACTGAACGAAAAGAAAGGTACAACCATTTCTTATAAGGGTAACAGCTGAGGTTCTTCATGACCCTTTCTACCAGCTGGTCCTTGGCAAACCTCTTGGCATTGATCTTTCAAGTATTATCCATTTATATCTAGACTTGGATAAAGTAATATCTTTACTGAATAGTTACAATTACCAAGCTTGTGTTTATGCCACGATACGTGAGGCTTTTCATTAGTAGCCTGGAATTCCAACTGCTACAGTTGATATTTTTAACAGTTGATATTTTTAACAGTTGATATTTTTAACAGTTGATATTTTTAACAGTTGTCCGTCTGTTAACAAGTATAATCGATGTTTTATAGGACCATGCAAGACATTTAGTGCATCTTATAATTGCCCTATTGCAGTGAAATAGTTATAACCTAGCAATTAGTTACAATTAACAAACTTGTGTTTGTTTATGCCACCATTCTAGAGGCTTTTCATTAGTTGGAATTAAAATTGCCTGTCTGTTAACTGATGTAATAGAGGCTATATGGAACAATGCAGACATTTAGTGCATCTTATGCAGTGAAATAGATAAAACGTAGCAATTAGTCACAATTAACAAACTGTTTATGCCACGATTCTTGAGGCTCCACATGAGTCACTATGTGTTGCAGTGTTATAATTTTCTTGTCAGACAGTTAACTTAGATGGTTATATGACACAATGCAGTGAATATAAAAGTTAACAAATAGTTACAATAACCAAGCTTGTGTTTATGCCACGATACTTGAGGCTTTTCATTATTCAGAATTCTGCTCCAGTGTCATAATTATAAATTTTATTGTCAGACAGTTAACATTGTGGTTGAAATATAAAATAGTTTAAAGTTAAGCGAAAAGGTACGATTACTAAGCCTATGTCAATGCCACGGTACTAACTGCTGTAGTGTTAGTTATAATTTTACAGTTGTCAGTCTGTTAGCTTGTGTAGTAATAGTGTTTATGGTATAATACTAGTCAACTAACAGTATATACCCACTGCCTTGTTGACTAGGTAGTTATTACATTACCTGTTAGTTGTATTGACTTGTAGATCTGTTAGGTATCAACTGAATAAATACTCTTCAACTATTGTGGATTGGAAAAGTTACTAAATTTGTAACATATAAGAAGGTAGTCTTGGAAATTTTAATAGTTTTATAATTTGAGTGATAGATAGTAGTTTATGAAAGTATATTGTTGTGTGTTGCTTTAAATATGAAATTCACCTGATGATGACAATGTAAATTGTTGAAACCTTGTGTACCATGATGGTGTGTTATTTTATGACATTGGTATAAGCATATTATCGAATTTTGTAGAACTGCAACGAAGTATATTAAACATTTAAAAGGAATTGAATTTATGTGATTAAAAAACAAGTATGATTATTTCAGATGATAAAATTTTGTTTACTGCAAATGGATGGAGATCCTTTGAGATTTCTTTCCTCATAATTGCTATCAACGTATGCTAGATATACACTAATGGATAATTTAATCTTTGCTATGATATATATTTAAATTGTATTATGTTATATTATATNTGAAAGATTGTAAAGAGATTTCTAATTTTTGTGTATGTATCAAGGACACTGATAGCATCAATTTCAATCAGATGTCTGTGGTTCCTGCAATTCCACTAAAACAAGTGTTTAACGTCATGATTAGTGATGTCATCAAACAGTGACAGTGGAATTGCAGGAACTACAGACGTCTGATTGAGAATTGGAATGGTGCAAGTTGATGCTATCAGTGTCCCTGATACACATGAAAAATTTAGAAAACCTCTTTACAATCCCTTAAATTGTATTATGTTATATGTTATATATTTAATTGTATTATGTTATATATTTAATTGTATTATGTTATATACTTAAATGTGTTATATTATATTTAATTGTGTTATGTTATATATTTAATTGTATTATGTTCTATATTTAATTGTATTATGTTATATATTTAATTGTATTATGTTATATATTTAATTGTATTATGTTATATATTTAATTGTATTATGTTCTATATTTAATTGTATTATGTTCTATATTTTATTGTATTATGTTATATATTTAATTGTATTATGTTATATATTTAATTGTATTATGTTATATATTCAATTGTATTATGTTCTATATTTCAGGGTTATAAATGAGACGGAGAGTGAAGATGATTATATTATAGATTGTGATGGTTATGAACCAGTTCGTCCTTTAAACAGTGAACATGATGTTATGATCATATCCCCTAAAGCATCTAAATTAAACCATCATTGGCTACAGTGTATGAACCACGGTAGTACAGCAATACAGTGGGAAGAAGACAGCGGTAGATCGTGTATCTGTTTTTTGAAATTAGAAATTGATAACGCTACGTTAACGTGGAGAAAACCTGCGTGGAGTTCGTTAAAAGGTAGTGGTCAGGATTATTCGTTACGTGGTGATGATGACAGTATTTCAACGTCATTATTAGCCGCTCGTTACAGTAATCTGGAAGATATCTGTGATAATTTAGAAGAAGGATATTTAGACGTTCATTGTATTAAGAATATTTTAATCGGTGATGATACGGTGGATTTAAGTTCGATCTCAAAAAGACACGGATTAGAAAATTTAACCCACAAATCTAATGGGATTACTATACTTTATGGAGCCTATATGGCTGAAAATCGTAAACTTCATTTTATCGCGCCAGAACATACAGCCAATATTTGGTGTCAAGGATTACATAGTTTAGTGACAGCAGCCAAACATCTTCAGGTAAGACAATTGACTTTTTTTTATATCAATATCTCACATAGTGCCATTATAGCTCATTCAAGGCTCAAATTTACTTGTCAAAATCCCTTCCAAACCCAGTATTATTTTGAAACCCAAGACATAAATGGAAAGGTCAATAGTGCCATGTGTTAATTCCTTGCATGATGTTAAAACTTGCAGCTAAAACTTTTTGATTTGCTTGACTTTTTTTGACTTCTTGTTACTATGGTTAACTATTTTTGATATAGCTCATTCAAGGCTCAAATTTGCTTGTCAAGATCCCTTCCAAACCCAGTATTATTTTGAAACTCAAGTCATAAATGGAAAGGTCAATTCAGCAAAATTCTTTGTTTGAACTGCAGCCCAGACCCAATCAGGAGCTTTGTGATAAATTGAACCTGAGAACCATTATAACTGGATATCATTTTCAACTTCCATTCAGACATAACTTGCAATGTCTATTCAGGAGGTGTGTGATAAATTGAGCAGCTAATTTCTAACAGTTTACCCTTTCAAACTTCCATTAAAATATGACTGGCAAGGTCAAATCAGGAGTCCTGTTATAGATAGAACATGAGACCCGAGACAATACTAACTGGGGACATGATAATAAAAATAATTATAATCTACCAATATATCCTGTTTATTTCACAGTCAGTCAGTTCTCTGACCAATCTGTACTAGTCTGTAATGGCTGTCCAACACAGAAATTACCCATTATATAAATTCAGACTTGTCACATGATCTTGTTTTGTCCATATGTAAGGTCGTAAAAACGGTAAAATAAAATGGAAGTGGTGACTTCGTAAATGTTCTTGTAGACAACGAGTCACTCGAGATTCTATTGTTTTATTGACATTTTTGCACTTTACGTCATTGTCATTCTAAACATCTTCACAGAAACAAATATTCTAAAAAGCTTTTCAGAAATACTGTAATCTGATTGGTTAATAAAACTAGATTTAAGAACAATAATGATATAAATAATGGAGAGAATTCTATGGAGACTTGAGTTTTTGGAAATTAGGTCAAAGATAAAATCAGAAAATTAAAAGATATTTTTTTTAAAACTAGTCAAAGAAAATGCAAAAATCCTACTTAGACACCTTAAACAAGAATAGTTAAGAGGTTTTTTATTAAGAACCAGTATGTAGATTTTAGTGATCGACTCAGATGAAGGCAATACTAAAATCATAGATAGCTAAGCCAAGCTGAGAATGTTCCAGATATTTAAACGAATACATCACTTAAACAAGAAGAGTTAAGAGGTTGATGATTAACCACTAAGCCTGTAGATTAAAAGATGAGGTATTGGCTGGTGGTTTATAATCTTAGTATTTTGTTAAGATGTTTAGCTCGTTAGATATGTTAATTAGGTTATCAGGTAAACACAACAAATTACTAAGTGAAGAAAATTTGTTCTACCGCCATTTTTTTATTTAGTTTTATAGTCATTAGCTGAATTGTTTAGGTTTAAGACTTCTGTTAAAAATAATAAACACACAAAATTATTTACTAGATGGTCAATCAGAGAGGTAAGCTGATATATAGTCCATCATTCTTTCTTGTTTATTAACATCTGAAGAATAATAACAGGAAACCCACTGATCTTAAACCAAAAACAATCCCTTTGGAGTTTCCTATTTTGCACATGTTTAATGTTTTTCCTATGCCCCAACCCAAGTCCTTTCACAACCCTAACCTTCAGTTCTCTACCCACACAAATTCCCTACCCCTTCTCATCATCATTTTAATTTCAAACACTCTCATGAAATGAGTCTTGTGTAAGAAAATTACAATAATAATGATAATATAATGAAGCCTGAGTGCCCATCCCGACTCTGTGCCCTACCGGTTCAATACAGTTCCCTGTGCCTCACCCCCCTCTCTAGCACAACCCTAGCTCACTAACCTGATTAAGAAGTGAATGTTTTGTAAGAAAAGTAATATTCTATATAATAAAGTAAAGGAGAATGATTAATCACCTTGCTGTAAGTTAATCAATATATGTTTCTCTACAAATGTCAACTCTTCCATTTTCTATTTCTTTTGTCCTTTTTTCTGTTTCAAAAGTAAAAAAACTTGATCTTTAAGAGGAGAAGGTCACTAAGAACTGTTGACAATTAGGGTAATAAAGCCTCTGACTGGCTGTATAACTGATTATGGTACCCTCATCACAATCACCACTTACTTTCACAACTTATGACCAGAACTCTTAATTTTCAACAGGTGATGGCCATGGTTTGTGGACACCTGTAGATATGAACTTATATACTACCTGGAACATTGTAGACAAAACATCCCTGAAAACTTTTTGGCAATGATACTCTAGATATATAAATACCACTGTTAAAATAGTGCTCAATACATCAATTGTAGAGTGATATAGAAATACCACTGTTAAAATAGTGCTCAATACATCAATTGTAGAGTGATATAGAAATACCACTGTTAAAATAGTGCTCAATACATCAATTGTAGAGCAATATAGAAATACCACTGTAAAAATAGTGCTCAATACATCAATTGTAGAGTGATATAGAAATACCACTGTTAAAATAGTGCTCAATACATCAATTGTAGAGTGATATAGAAATACCACTGTTAAAATAGTACTCAATATATCAATTGTAGAGCGATATAGAAATACCACTGTTAAAATAGTGCTCAATACATCAATTGTAGAGCGATATAGAAATACCACTGTTAAAATAGTGCTCAATACATCAATTGTAGAGCGATATAGACATACCACTGTTAAAATAGTGCTCAATACATCAATTGTAGAGAGATATAGAAATACCACTGTTAAAATAGTGCTCAATACATGAATTGTAGAGCAATTAGAAATACCAGCGTTAAAATAGTGCTCAATACATCAATTGTAGAGCGATATAGAAATACCATTGTTAGAATAGTGCTCAATACATCAATTGTAGAGTGATATAGAAATACCACTGTTAAAATAGTGCTCAATACATCAATTGTAGAGTGATATAGAAATACCACTGTTAAAATAGTGCTCAATACATCAATTGTAGAGCAATATAGAAATACCACTGTAAAAATAGTGCTCAATACATCAATTGTAGAGTGATATAGAAATACCACTGTTAAAATAGTGCTCAATACATCAATTGTAGAGTGATATAGAAATACCACTGTTAAAATAGTACTCAATATATCAATTGTAGAGCGATATAGAAATACCACTGTTAAAATAGTGCTCAATACATCAATTGTAGAGCGATATAGAAATACCACTGTTAAAATAGTGCTCAATACATCAATTGTAGAGCGATATAGACATACCACTGTTAAAATAGTGCTCAATACATCAATTGTAGAGAGATATAGAAATACCACTGTTAAAATAGTGCTCAATACATGAATTGTAGAGCAATTAGAAATACCAGCGTAAAATAGTGCTCAA
>NW_008708358.1:2640053-2640810 GCF_000327385.1 Lottia gigantea
TCAAGGACACTGATAGCATCAATTTCAATCAGATGTCTGTGGTTCCTGCAATTCCACTAAAACAAGTGTTTAACGTCATGATTAGTGATGTCATCAAACAGTGACAGTGGAATTGCAGGAACTACAGACGTCTGATTGAGAATTGGAATGGTGCAAGTTGATGCTATCAGTGTCCCTGATACACATGAAAAATTTAGAAAACCTCTTTACAATCCCTTAAATTGTATTATGTTATATGTTATATATTTAATTGTATTATGTTATATATTTAATTGTATTATGTTATATACTTAAATGTGTTATATTATATCTAATTGTGTTATGTTATATATTTAATTGTATTATGTTCTATATTTAATTGTATTATGTTATATATTTAATTGTATTATGTTATATATTTAATTGTATTATGTTATATATTTAATTGTATTATGTTCTATATTTAATTGTATTATGTTCTATATTTTATTGTATTATGTTATATATTTAATTGTATTATGTTATATATTTAATTGTATTATGTTATATATTCAATTGTATTATGTTCTATATTTCAGGGTTATAAATGAGACGGAGAGTGAAGATGATTATATTATAGATTGTGATGGTTATGAACCAGTTCGTCCTTTAAACAGTGAACATGATGTTATGATCATATCCCCTAAAGCATCTAAATTAAACCATCATTGGCTACAGTGTATGAACCACGGTAGTACAGCAATACAGTGGGAAGAAGACAGCGGTAGATCGTGTATCT
>NW_008708358.1:2644676-2647193 GCF_000327385.1 Lottia gigantea
GTTCTTTACTTGGTGTCATTTGCTAAAAACAGATGGTGGTCTTGGATTCTAATCATGGTTGGTATATGGAAGTCATNTGACATTAAATAAGTCATCTTTACATGAAAATCCAGTCGATCCAGCTGTAAATGGGGGGGGGTAAATTCGGAAAACAACATTGCCAAGAGAATTTGCCAAGGGCCAGCTGGTAGAAAGGATCCTTGTGAACCTAAGTTGTTATCATTGCGTTGAAAAATGTTGATTGGTTTTCTCTTTCTTTGATACCAGAAAATTGAAATTAAACAACAAGATCCCTTCATTAACAGGTGTGACCAATAAAAGTGTTGTATTTTAAACAAGAAATCTAATGTTTACATAATTAGGTTTATTTGAATTTCGCAGGTTTATATGAATCTAATAGTCAAAGGTAATAACTGGTTTGGTTCTCCATTAACATTTCTTGGAATATATTTACTCATGTTTGCCAAGATTTACCTCCGTAGGATACGAAACCAGGGCTCACTGAGTTAGATGCTTACTTGCTAACTAGGGTTTAATCCTGGAATAGGTAGAGATAATGCCTTTTGATTTACTTGTGTTTGCCAAGAATTATCTCTTTGGGTTGCAAAGGAACCATGGTAGCTAGGTGAGATAGACGCTTGCCCATTAACCAGGATTAATCCCAGCATATGCTGAGATGAGATAATTTTCAACCTAGTTTACCTTGTCAGTGATGCAGGTTGGTAGAGCTAACAATAAAAGAGCCTCGTCTGTCTTTATTAGTCCAATCAGGTGCAGAAAAGTAATTAGCGGCAAAAACTTTATTACTTGTGGTTTTTAAGAACGTTTTGACTTTAGTTGATGAAAATGATATCCATGAAGGGCAACCTTTGTTTTGAAAGAACTTTTTCAATGTTGACACAAATTTTGCAAAAGTAAATAGAAAGTACATTACACAAGAAAAATAAAACCTTGGAAAAAATCAGATAAGCTAGGTCTGTAAAAAGAAATCCCTCAAAGATATTGTTTAACTGATTTGAAAACAATTAGACTTTATCACATCATGTTCTCATCAATAGTTTACATAAACTGTTTTTGACTTAGATTTATATATAGCATGTCCTTACCAAACACATTGATAGCCAAACAAATCTATCAGCCAAACACCAGAATAGTACAGACTATAAATCATTCCAAACATTGGAACCTTGACCTTGAATAAGTCATATTTTGGTGTTATTCCAGTGGACACAACAGGAAATGGATATTGATAATCTGGGAAAAATCAATCCATGTAGCCTTGTGCTAGCTTGTAGACAGGATCCATATGAACATATGTTGTTATCCTTGATAAATAAATCCATGTAGCTTTGTACCAGCTTGTAGACAGGATCCATATGAACATATGTTGTTATCCTTGATAAATAAATCCATGTAGCTTTGTACCAGCTTGTAGACAGGATCCATATGAACATATGTTGTTATCCTTGATAAATAAATCCATGTAGCTTTGTACCAGCTTGTAGACAGGATCCATATGAACATATGTTGTTATCCTTGATAAATAAATCCATGTAGCTTTGTACCAGCTTGTAGACAGGATCCATATGAACATATGTTGTTATCCTTGATAAATAAATCCATGTAGCTTTGTACCAGCTTGTAGACAGGATCCATATGAACACATGTTGTTATCCTTGATAAATAAATCCATGTAGCTTTGTACCAGCTTGTAGACAGGATCCATATGAACACATGTTGTTATCCTTGATAAATAAATCCATGTAGCTTTGTACCAGCTTGTAGACAGGATCCATATGAACACATGTTGTTATCCTTGATAAATAAATCCATGTAGCTTTGTACCAGCTTGTAGACAGGATCCATATGAACATATGTTGTTATCCTTGATAAATAAATCCATGTAGCTTTGTACCAGCTTGTAGACAGGATCCATATGAACACATGTTGTTATCCTTGATAAATAAATCCATGTAGCTTTGTACCAGCTTGTAGACAGGATCCATATGAACACATGTTGTTATCCTTGATAAATAAATCCATGTAGCTTTGTACCAGCTTGTAGACAGGATCCATATGAACACATGTTGTTATCCTTGATAAATAAATCCATGTAGCTTTGTACCAGCTTGTAGACAGGATCCATATGAACATATGTTGTTATCCTTGATAAATAAATCCATGTAGCTTTGTACCAGCTTGTAGACAGGATCCATATGAACATATGTTGTTATCCTTGATAAATAAATCCATGTAGCTTTGTACCAGCTTGTAGACAGGATCCATATGAACATATGTTGTTATCCTTGATAAATAAATCCATGTAGCTTTGTACCAGCTTGTAGACAGGATCCATTCAAATGGATAAGGATATGGATAATCTGTGAAAAATCAGTGCTAAGAGGTTTGGCCAAGAACTTGCTGCCACACAGAATCCATGAGAAATTAAGTTGTTATCCTTAAGAAAGAAGGAAGAAGAACTTTCCTTTGGAACACCCTTGTTCTGGTGTGTACGGC
>NW_008708358.1:2647243-2688524 GCF_000327385.1 Lottia gigantea
CAAAATGTAAGCCACATGCCATTAATTGTTTTGATTATTATGGACGGTACAGTAATTAAGTGTTTTGTTTACATTTCCGTTCTACTGATCTGATTGGTCAGACTTAAAAGCAGGAATCTCATTTCCACGTCCACAAACCAAAGTGTAGTGGGCTTAATTTGATCATGTCACAACCCGTATTCATGATACGATGCATCTAATGCCAATGCCAATGTCACACATGTGTCCTTCCAAAGATGTTTTTTGGGAAGAAAATGACTTTAATGCAAATTGATCAAGATAACTGAATCTTTGGACTGTCAATTGAAATTAAGATCTTTTATTTTCTAGGCTGAATACTTGAAACATGGTGATGAATTTTACGTTGTGTATAAAAAGTATGATCCATCATTAAGTAAGTATCTCTGTAATGGGATCAAATTTGACAAGTACAACAAGCATTCTTTCTTTTCCAAATGTTTCTCCTGATCATAATAAAACCTTCACTAAAAAGAGAAAAATTCATTAAATACAGAAATACAGAATTTCAAAAAGTCGGAGGTACACAATTTCTAGCCTTAAACACAGCATGATCGCATCAATTTACTCCATTCCAATTTTCGGTCAGACAGCTTGTGCAAAACCACAAAAACAAAGCTATTGCCAATCTTATAGGTCCAGGTGCCATTTAGGGGGAATAATTTTCGTCTTCAATGTATAAAAATGGCATTATTAAAGATACTTCTAACTAGGATTTTTACCCACTATTTCTATATAAACTAGTGTCCAAAAGAAACGATACCAACTTATTTTCAAAATTGTTTTTTACTAAGTGAATTGTCTAATATGAAAACATGCCAATTTGTATTGCACATCCCAAACACAACATAGTCGATAAAAATACCGGGAACACGTGATTACTTCCGGGAAAAAACGTAAATTTCGTGAAAGTGACATTTCCCTCTCTAGCATGTTCTGCACGTGCATAAAAACTGTATAAAACGGCTGATCAGACACGTTGATATCACAGCAACAAAAAGAACACAAGATATGCCACGTTTGACAGCCATCGAGAGAGAGAGAGCCGTTGGAATGGTCCAACAAGGAGCGACACACGTCGACGTCGCCAAAAGGTTGGGCTGCGCACGCATCACTATCACCAGGTTGATGCAGCGGTTACATCAGACAGGTCAGACGTCAGACAGGCCCAGGAGCGGAAGACCACGAGTAACCACGCCCCGTGAAGATCGTTACATCCGGGTATTACACCTGAGGAACCGCACCTTAACAGCGACATCCACGGCGGCTACAGCACTGGGACACATGATCAGTCGACAGACCGTCTACAGGAGATCACGGCAGTATGGTATCCGGCCACGTCATCCCTACCGCGGACCGCTCCTGACGCCTCGACACCGGAACAACAGACTGATCTGGGCCAGGCGAGTTCGACGTTGGCAACGGCGGGACTGGGCACGTGTTATGTTCTCTGATGAGAGCAGATTCCTCATCTTCAAAAATGATGGACGGCAGCTTGTATACCGACGATTTGGTGAACGTTTGGCGTCTAACTGTATCCAACAGGTCCGGCCGTTTGGAGGTGGAGGGTTAATGGTTTGGGGTGGCATATGCGGTGACGTCAAAACGAGGCTTGTCGTGGAAACCTGAATGCACAGCGTTATATTGATGACATCCTACGGCCTGTTGTGGTGCCCTTTATTCAGCAACAGCCTCGTGGACTCCTTTTCCAACATGACAATGCAAGGCCACACACAGCAAGATTGAGACAGAACTTCCTTGCCAACACCAACGTACAGGTTTTGCCATGGCCCGCATGTTCACCGGACATGAATCCCATCGAGCACTTATGGGACCACCTCGATCGGAAATGTTCTTTTTTCGACCCCACCCATCTTTAAAGGCTTGTCATATTGGTTGTACAGATTTTATTGAAATGAAATTTTTGTACAGATGTTGTGAAAGGATTTCTCAAAAGCATAACACCAATCCTAAACTTCTGCATTGTTTAGTTTTTCTTTTATGTCGTTGCAAACAGGTGGTATCGTTTCTTTTGGACACTAGTTTATTTTACCGTTATATTTCTAGCAACATTATTGCTAGGCTTTTGGCACTGACTGTATTTCACTGTATATTTTCAGGAACAAGTAGACAAGAGAATACAGTGGTTAAAGGTCCAGTATTTACAACTGTACTACGATAGTGACCGCTGTCAGGGACCCACACCAGCAGAGGCAATTAAGGTAAGGTCTATTTATAAATATTTCAGCAGCAATCTCTTTAACAATACTCATGTAAACTTCAATTAATATTAACAACTAGATTTCAATTTTACATTTCCTGTTTTATTCCCAGGAAAAGATAAGTCAATTGTGTGCAAGGAGGGGGGGCTTCAAAATAACAAAAAATTTGATAACGTATAAGATTGCTAAACCAATGCAACTAATAAGTCTGCAGCAAAACGCGGTATGGTGATCATTGATCCATATTATGATAATCTACATTCCAATAGCTCCAAGGTGAAATGTCTTCAAGATTACATTAAAGCTAAGCCAGTAATGGTTTTAATTGATTATAAACACCATCTATCATTTTAACAACCCTAGGAACCATCTTGATGATAATCCAATTGATAATTCAATAAAATATCAAACTTCTAAACACCAGCTTGTCAACAATATTATTCTCATTCAAGGCCAGTGTAAGTTGGTTCGTTTATTGGTGGGCAAAATATAGGTCAATAAATAGATCAAGTACTAATGATCCGAACTGCAAAACGAAATCCGAAATCCAAACAACCATATTGGCTAACCATTAATTCAATTGAAGATTCCATTGCTTGAATCTATAATTAGTACAGATTTTGAGCCCCTTGTGATTCAGGAATGTCTCCTTTCAAATCAGTTTTTCCTTCGCCATTTCTATCCTAAATTTCTGTGATCTCTACCCCAAAATGTATTGAATTGGTTTGCTGATTACCAGTAACTAGTGCCAAAGAGAGTAGGCCTTCTCACCAATCTGACGTTTTATTTGGAACATTATAAACAATGTAAGTTCATTAAACAAAAGTAACTTCAACTATTGACGTCAATCAAAAATATTGACACAATATAAACAAGAACCAAAAGATTAAGTCACATTTTCTGTCCCCCCCCCCTTCTTTTAATTCATCATGTGAAAAGTAATAAAGGTTGTAATATCAGAATGTAGTTTATGGTCTGATTAAACTCGATGGAATAGTTTGATCTAATAACCCCGAGGGACTGATCAGGACAATTTACCCTATGTTTAATAATGATTAATAGAGTTATGGACCTTGACTTTATGATTAATAATGGTCGTAGAATGTTGTATCATATTTCTCATAAACATTGTTATTTACTATCTTCTATATTATAAATATTCCACATGAGTCATGTGACTTGTTGGTTAGCCAAGTTGAAAAAAACGAGTTGCAGAATGGCAGCAGTTGTGGCAGAAATCTCTTTCCTTGAAACATGAAACATTGATAGGCTTTATTCACTGTCTTTTAAATCAAATATATTTCGCAGGAATTACGTGACTTGTTGGTTAGCAAATTTTAAAACCGAGTTGCAGAATGGCAGCAGCTATGTTAGAACGATCCATACTTGAAAAAATGAAAAATTGATTGGTTTTATTCACTGTCTTTTACATTATGAATATTTCACAGAAGTCATGTGACATGAAAACTATTAGTCATGTTGGTGCTGTGACAGAGACGCCAGTAGAAAAATCTGGTTGCATAATGACACTGCATCAGTTGTGTTAGAACCATCTTTACATGAATCACATAGTAATTACTATCTTCTATATCATGAATATACCACATGTCATGTGACATGGCCATTATCAGCTTTGTTGGTTCTCTGATAAAGACAGTCAAGTAAGATTCTCAGTTACAGAAGGGTTCCTCCTGTCTTGCTACTTTTCTATATAGAGTTTTGAATTTGGTTTACTCTCTTCATAATGAATATATCAGATGACCATTTATCATTGTTGGTTGTCTGTTAGGGATACAGAGTTGACAAATCTAACTGCTCTCATAATGACCCTTGAGCATGTGTTCATCCTGTTGTATCATTGTTACAAACAAAGATATCTGGTGTATACAGAATTAATAGAATCAATGTATATGCTCGAGAATGCCTGTTTTACTGAATATGAATGTTTTATTTAAGTTTGACCTGTATCTTTGAAATATACAAATTTACAGCAAGACATATTGATTAAGATCAGAAATGAAGACTTATTCCAGATCAACTGACTTTCACATGCTGACCAAGATCAAAACCCATGATCACCATGATTGTTTGATTATTTATGCCAGTAGTACTGTCTGTCAGCATAATATTGTGATGACGACATTGTGTAAACTGGTTAATTGGTAACACTAATTATATCTGATTAGTAAGCTATGTAACAAGTTGTTGGCCAAGTCTGGAAGCTATGTTAGTAACTGGATATTAGCCATGAGGCCAATTTTAAGCCTTGCTGACGTCTTTCTACTATGGAGATCTCAGTACTAATTGACTCAGTATCTGGTGTATGGAGAAAGAAGTTAATATCATTATCTAAACTAGAATAGAGAGACTTATAATAATCTCTATCAATAAGCCACCATATTTATATTTTTATAAGTATTTAGATACGCTGTCTTTCTTGAGATCTCTTGACAGTTGGAAATTGGAAAAAAGAGTAGGCTTATGCTGCTGGCCTGGCAAAATTTCCCTCATCAAACACTGCTTGGCATTGCCCTTCTTCATAGGTTTTGGTTTGTCAAATAATGCCCAGCTTTAGAGAGTCAACATAGCTTTTAATGTTCAATTGATTTTTGGGTTTTGCCACTTGACTTCCTTTCTGAAACAGTCCCCATCAATGTGATTTCAGAGACCCAGAAGAAACATTTTGGGTGAAAGGATGGTCCCTTTACAGAAAGAAATCAGCCGTACATGCAAAATTGTCAGCTCCCACTTCTGAGATAATTAGAGAACCTACATCTAATACACCAAGCTTATGTCAATGAATCATGAAGAATTAGACTGAACTGACAACAACGCCTGCAAGTATAAATAACATGAACCAAAAAAGTTCGCACATTTTTCCCAACATGCCATTGTGTTTGACAGCTTTACTGAAACAGTGGGCTATAAATGACAGAATCTTTATTCTCTCTACATCTAAAAATAAGATCAGACGTTTTATAGACTTAACTGGTAAAATCTGGACTAAGATGTATAATAATGGTTGATTCCCTTGCTGATATTTGACCTAGTAAACAAGTTTTTTGATGCGTTAATATTCTGATATTATATGACATGGTGACCAATCATCCATCTCATTCTGGCGGCATAGTCTTGACAAAATCTTAGTGCTAGGATATCCTAGGGTCTTAACTTCTAACATTGTTTCTAGGATATCTTAGGGTCTTAATTTCTAACACTGTTTCTAGGATATCCTAGGGTCTTAACTTCTAACATTGTTTCTAGGATATCCTAGGTTCTTGATTTCTAACACTGTTTCTAAGATATCCTAGGGTCTTAATTTCTAACACTGTTTCTAGGATATCCTAGGGTCTTAATTTCTAACACTGTTTCTAGGATGTCCTAGAGTCTTAATTTCTAACACTGTTTCTAGGATATCCTAGGGTCTTAACTTCTAACATTGTTTCTAGGATATCCTAGGGTCTTAATTTCTAACACTGTTGCTATGATATACTAGGGTCTTAATTTCTAACACTGTTTCTAGGATATCCTAGGGTCTTAACTTCTAACACTGTTTCTATGATATCCTAGGGTTTTAACTTCTAACATTGTTTCTAGGATATCCTAGGGTCTTAACTTCTAACACTGTTTCTAGGATATCCTAGGGTCTTAACTTCTAACACTGTTTCTAGGATATCCTAGGGTTTTAACTTCTAACATTGTTTCTAGGATATCCTAGGGTCTTAACTTCTAACACTGTTTCTATGATATACTAGGGTCTTAATTTCTAACACTGTTTCTAGGATATCCTAGGGTCTTAATTTCTAACACTGTTTCTAGGATATCCTAGGGTCTTAATTTCTAACACTGTTTCTAGGATATCCTAGGGTCTTAATTTCTAACACTGTTTCTAGGATATCCTAGGGTCTTAACTTCTAACACTGTTTCTAGGATATCCTAGGGTCTTAATTTCTAACACTGTTTCTAGGATATCCTAGGGTCTTAATTTCTAACACTGTTTCTAGGATATCCTAGCGCTAAGATGGATTTGTGAATATGACTGAATATCTTTTTACATCTGGTGATGGGAAATCTATACAATTCCTTTAACATTAAGTCTGTGGAAACCCTGGAAAAGATGGCTTGATAAACTATGTGGACTCTGTGAAAAGGATACACCAATACTTTTCATCAAAAACTCTTATTTACATGGAACAGAATTAGGTACGTTACGCCAAAGTGACATGGCTCTGTCTAGCATTCGGACGATATATATCCAGGATGACAAGTCCGGTGGCATCAGGGAATCTGTAAGAGCATGGTTCTCCTAGCCAGCGATAGCTATCATATATACACTGATGGTATTTCTCTTTGGAGAAGTCCACAACTATACTACTATAACCCTCCATTTTTTATCAACAGAATTGTCTTGCTGGTACAGATTTTTATTATTGTGAAACTCAAACCAAACCAGAAAGAGCCATGGAACTCAGATTCTTGAGCTTGAAGCTATTATGATGAAAAAAATAACCTCCAGGGCAGTCTTGTCTACCAGCAGAATCATTGGCCTATTGCACCATTCTTTGATAAATTTCAGATATTAAGAAATCAAGTAATGTCATTAGTATAGACAAGAAAATAAGTAAATTTCTGTGAGATATGCCATCTTTTATTGAACACGACTAGAAACGTAGAAAGATTCCCTTACTGATAGTTGACCTAGAAAACATATTTTGATGTGTTAATATTCTGATATTTTATGACATGCTCACCTATCAGGACAATATTCTACTGATTTTGATTTCTTTTTTGTTTCTGGCCTGTAGGACATAAAACTCATTTCCTTTCATTTGCTTCTTGCCAGTCAGGAGAATTGTCAAGTTCTTTGAGGCATGAAAGAAAATAGAATACTAATATTATTAGCTACAAGTCCAAAACTTATTTGTTGCTGGCTTGAATAAATAAACTAAGTACTAACAATCCGAACTGCAAACAAAACCCGAAATCCAAAACAACCTTTTGGACACTTTGGTAGCAGCTACTGAACTTTTCACACTAGGAAGGTCAAAAAGGTCGCTAGACCAATGAATGATGTTAATTCACAACACGCCAATACATGTGATGTTTTTGATCACATGTGTCTGTGTTTCCATGTATTTACAAGCAGACTGTGATTGTAATGACAATATGAATTATTCAGAATATGACCTGATACAGGCCAGATACTGACCAGACAGTGTATCATTATATTAAATATACACCCAGACACATAAACTTTATATTATAACTCTCTCTCTAGTTCTGATAGATTTTTGTTAAACCATGCCTGCATGGAATGGGACAGTGGGTTACTTTTTATTCAAATTCTCGCCTTATACTAAGCTATTTGGATAAAGTAACCCACTGTCCCATTCCATTGATAAGTAGCCATTGTTTTAACCATACAGTGTCAGATCTGGAGAGAGAAAATATAAAGGTTATTTTTCTGAGGGCCTAGGTGCTATTTTGAAGTTTAAAATTCTTGCCTTATAGTAAGCTATCAAAACACTGTCACCATGCCACCATGACAAACGGTGGGATCATGGTTCAATAGCTTTGTATGATGCAGTGAATTTTAACAAATCAATTGGATCTCTTTCATTTGAAAGCCCATACTTATACAATATTCACATGTTTAATGCATGTAGCCTATTTACCTTTGTGCAAACTCAGAATATTTTTTTTTTTCGCAGATCAGTCATTTGAAAGGTCAAGGTCAATTAATTACGTCAATTACGTTTATTATATTAGTTCTGGAGCTCTTGCTGAAAATTGGAATTAAAATGAAAAATTTCCACTTTTTGTTGTTCTGTTAAAATAGATTATTAGCATTTAATTTTCTGTGATAACTTTGTAATTTCATTAAATATCTTCTAATGGAGTTATAAAGGTACATCTCTTTTATTTCACTAAACTGATACAGTCCAGAATACTGTCTCTTCAACATCTGAAACCACTACAAATTTTTACCATGTTTTGCTGTAGTTGGTAAACCTTGTATTGGGTACTAAAATAATCTTCATCATGTTACTTGATTTTGAAGCTGTCCAATCAAATTGCTTCTATACAATCATTAAGCAGTTTGTTTTGTAAATATCAAACGCATGCATGAATGAATATCATATAAATAGTCATCTGGAAACTCCTTTTTTGAAAAAATTCATTTTTATTGGATGAAAATCACCTCTAAAGTGTTCTTAACTAAAATCTTGTCAGACGTTTAGAAGCTGCAGCTATACATGACTGGCAGATATAGTCCAATCAAAGTCCCTGACTAACAAATATTAGAGTAACAATCATTGATTTATATGGAAACGATGACAGACATTTTAACGAAGGCATTAGGATACAAAATCCCGCAGCAAATAGTAATAACACAGTTAAAGCTATTGTGACTTGTGGTTGGTTAAAATTATGGAAGTGTATAGTGATATATAGAGAGATATATGGTATGGAATCATTCCGTCTTTTTATTCTTCTCTAAATAGTTCTAATGGATAAAAACTCAGAATTTAAACAAAAATAACTTGGCGTTTAAATTGCTTGCTTTATAGTTTAAGATAGATGGATTGAGCGAAATTCAACAAAGTTTTGGACTAACCTTTGATTGTGTTAGAATAAGAATTTATGATTTTTAATCTTTAATCTGTTTAAGTGTACTTTTGAAGTTTGGGATTTTCTAGAAATATAATTTATATCTAGTGAAGGACAGTTATTTTCAATGATTTAAATGAAACATGGATTAATTTATATGGGCAAGAAATTTTGTGAAAGTTGATATTTTAAAGGCTGAATCATTAAATGATGAAGTAAGATGGTGTTTTAATGAATTATTGATATTTAGCTACAGAGATAGCTTTTTAAACTTTATAACTGAAATTTAACTTTATTTGTGAATTTGTGTATATTTTTAACATGAATTAGAAAAATGATGGAATCATGTCTGTCTATGAAGATCGTAAAGGTAAGTTAAGATTCAGTTCAGTTGTAACATTACTAAGATAGTTTTGTAATACATACATAAACCAAATGAATATTTTGAAGAATGTAGATTCTCTGAAGGACTTGACAAACCTAAATACCAAATATACAGAATTAGCTATATGAAAGAGATGCTGAGTTGATAAACACAGATGCAGGTGAAGAATTTAGGTGTCTGGCATCACATGAATAGTCTGATTACTATGTTGAAGACCAATGATGCCTTTTAGTAAAATCCAAAAGCCTGTCAGAAATGATCTCTGATATAAGACGGTTTTGAAAATTGGAATCAGATTGTTCACTACCACGAGAGGTAACTTTGATAGAAAGCTAAATTTTCCAACAGCTCTTTATGCTCCTTTCCACCTTGTTCCAGTGTCCTTGACCTAGAATCGAAATAAGGAAAAAGTTCTGAAAATAACAACTTAATGTTACATGGTTAAGTTTTGATGAATTATTTCGCTTCAGTGATAAAAATTTTCCGTCTCTCTGATTTTAAAAAGAGAAAAGTTTTTAATGATATTGAAAATTGAGATTTCACGTCAGTTTCTTCAATAAGATGTCTGAAGAGCCAATTTATGTGTCAACATCATTCTCTTATAGATTAGGTCATTATCAGGGACAGTGCTTCCAAATTGATTTTGCCAGACAGGTCAGATGGTTGTTGCTTTGCCTCTGCCTTTGGAAATGATCAACTGGGTAACTCAGATGTCCAGAAATGTCTGGTGTTTCTGTAAACTTACCATAGTTAAACAGTGGACCACCATCTGGAATATAGCTCAGTTAGACGACGTCTGGTGTTTCTATAAACAGTGGACCACCATCTGGAATATAGCTCAGTTAGACGATGTCTGGTGTTTCTATAAACAGTGGACCACCATCTGGAATATAGCTCAGTTAGACGACGTCTGGTGTTTCTATAAACAGTGGACCACCATCTGGAATATAGCTCAGTTAGGCGATGTCTGGTGTTTCTATAAACAGTGGACCACCATCTGGAATATAGCTCAGTTAGGCGACGTCTGGTGTTTCTATAAACAGTGGACCACCATCTGGAATATAGCTCAGTTAGACGACGTCTGGTGTTTCTATAAACAGTGGACCACCATCTGGAATATAGCTCAGTTAGACGACGTCTGGTGTTTCTATAAACAGTGGACCACCATCTGGAATATAGCTCAGTTAGACGACGTCTGGTGTTTCTATAAACAGTGGACCACCATCTGGAATATAGCTCAGTTAGGCGACGTCTGGTGTTTCTATAAACAGTGGACCACCATCTGGAATATAGCTCAGTTAGACGATGTCTGGTGTTTCTATAAACAGTGGACCACCATCTGGAATATTGCTCAGTTAGATGATGTCTGGTGTTTCTATAAACAGTGGACCACCATCTGGAATATAGCTCAGTTAGACGATGTCTGGTGTTTCTATAAACAGTGGACCACCATCTGGAATATAGCTCAGTTAGGCGACGTCTGGTGTTTCTATAAACAGTGGACCACCATCTGGAATATAGCTCAGTTAGACGATGTCTGGTGTTTCTATAAACTGACACTGGTACAACAGTGTACCATTCTCTGGAATATATCCTAGAGTTTGATGATGTCAAGTGTTTCTGTAACAGACAAAACAATAGTGGGATACCCTCTAAAATATAGCTCAGTTAGACGATGTCTGGTGTTTCTATAAACAGTGGACCACCATCTGGAATATAGCTCAGTTAGACGATGTCTGGTGTTTCTATAAACAGTGGACCACCATCTGGAATATAGCTCAGTTAGGCAACGTCTGGTGTTTCTATAAACAGTGGACCACCATCTGGAATATAGCTCAGTTAGACGATGTCTGGTGTTTCTATAAACAGTGGACCACCATCTGGAATATAGCTCAGTTAGACGATGTCTGGTGTTTCTATAAACAGTGGACCACCATCTGGAATATAGCTCAGTTAGTTCATGTCTGGTGTTTCTATAAACAGTGGACCACCATCTGGAATATAGCTCAGTTAGTTCATGTCTGGTGTTTCTATAAACAGTGGACCACCATCTGGAATATAGCTCAGTTAGACGACGTCTGGTGTTTCTATAAACAGTGGACCACCATCTGGAATATAGCTCAGTTAGACGACGTCTGGTGTTTCTATAAACAGTGGACCACCATCTGGAATATAGCTCAGTTAATTCATGTCTGGTGTTTTAATAATGTAAAATATAAAGCAATATCTAATGACCATCCTCAGGATTATAACCCAGATTTGGATGATGTCTTGAAATGGTCAGAATTTTGTATCAATATTTTCTTGAAAATTTCAGATTCCTGTAATTTGACAATCTTTATCTTAAGTACGTGAAACACTGTTCATTATCTATATATTATTCAGAATTATTGTCAATATTATTCTTGCTTTACTCCTGGTAGAAAGAAAACACATTGGGCTCTTTGATTTATAACAAATTGTTAAAAAAAACAAGAACAATGTCTTCTATATCCATCTATCTTATCAAAAGAAATGAAATAAAATGGATTGATTAAATTGTTCACGTAAAAGATAGAAGATATTTTTGCCCTGTAGGTTGATGGAATCAATTTTTCATTAGATAAGATTTTTTTCTGTTAATGCTCGTAAGTAATGAGAAACTGCACTTTTTCAGTTTTCATCTTTGGGTTGCCTGACCTGTTAGTTTGGCTACCTTCAGAAGCTAACCAGTAGGTCAAGGGTTTAATTGAGATTTCCCAATCAGGTGCAGGAAGGTGTGAGATAAAAGGAGAATTCAAGAGTTCTATGTGTATATTTGGCCCCTACAATTCTCAATGACCAATCAGAGACTCAGGGCATCTGGTGGTAAGAGCTCTCAGTATGCCCCTCATCTTATCACCAAAATAACTGTCAGCAAAATTTGTAAATTGAAACACCATTGAGAGAAGTGAACATTTTCAGAGCTAGCAGGTCTATGAAAGTCTTGTTAATTGGACGCCATAGACGTCTTAGGAATCTAATGAAATCTAAACAAGCTTACCTCAGGGATAGTATTCTCTATGAGTGGCTAGACCCTTAATCCTATTAGAATCAGATTGAACTTATTGTCTATCATATAAGGCTGGAAAATCAAATTTAAAATTCAATTGGAATTAGTATCAATATGATATCTTGATCTTGATCAAGGCGTCATTTCATCTTTTTCTGAAGTGTTTAGGGTTGACATAGGTTAGTGAATAAGGTTTAAGGCTCTGACCTGCAGATCTGGCGATCTTTTTCGTCATGGAGCAAGGTTGTAAAGACTGGCAGGGAAAGAGTGATTAAATTGTTTGATAAGATAGTAAATCAAGGCACAATGCTGTACAGGACAGTCAACTTTTGTAGCTTTCTATGCTAATCTCTCCTTATAGCACATTGAAAAGCATTGCCTGTTTGATTACCCTAATTTGAAGTAGAGAAAAAAAAACTATTTTATTTGCAGTAAACATTCCATTTCTTTTGTTTAGTTATTGTTTTGATTCTATACAGTGTGTCTGAGTGATAGCCATTGAGTGAACCTGGCATATCTTCACCTTCCAAAGAACTACATCAAACTTCAACAAAATTTGGGTTGTCATGTGTTGAAATGTTTTTAGAATAATGAGCTAGTAATTTGAAATGATAATGTCAGACCTCCACAGTCTTGAGACAGATTTTAAATTAAAATTCTGAGTTGTTTACTTCCAAAAACTGTTAAGTATGGTAATGTTTGGAATACACCACATGGTGCCTGTTTATCAAGACAAATAACACGGTTATCATGTTCCTACAGTATTTGTTCTTTCATTTTCCAAGCCCAAGGAATAAAAAGGTTTCCGTCAATATTTTTCATCTTTTATCGATAGTTGAAATTAATAAAAAGTATTTAATTCAATGTTGATCTAGTTGCACTTCAGCAATTCAAAGGTTAAGAAAAACACTGTGACCCACAGGAATTGCAGAATTAGCTTTCACAGGACCCTTTTGCAGATGCTCATATGTTTTCATGAAAGCTTAGCATGCCTTGCCTTGCAAAACCTCGACAAACCCATCCGCTGATGGCTTGCATGTTTCTGAAATTTAGCATGTACACTACCTTGCGAGACCTATCACAATAATGACAAACCAATTTGCTGATGGTGGGTCAGTTACATCTGTCCCTGAAAGGTTAGCATGCCCTTAAACCAATCACAGGTGGTAATGAGTGTTCGTGAAAGGTTAGCATGAACTGCCCTGCTTAATTATTCCTCTAATACTTTAAGTTTGAGCTAAAATTCAATAAAATCTTCAGACTTAGACTAAAAAGCTTAATGCTTTAGATAGATAAAATGTTAGGCTTGACCTGACTTGATGATCAAATAAATAATTTTTAGTATATAATTATATGGTTAAGCTAGGCTATATGAGATGATTAGAATTGAAGGGGTTATTTTAAGATGGTTTATGACAGATTGGCTGTAAAAATCAATCTCAATATCAGATACTTTATATCTTCATTCATTATACTTCACTTCAGTTTATATTGATTCTACAGTTCTCTTTAAATAAGGTTTCTCACTCCATTTTTTTTATAAACCCTATGTTATTCATGCCAGATGGATAGGGGAAAGGCTACCGGGCAGTCAGAATTCTCTTTAAACAAGGTTTTTGATGCAGTAACTTGGAGCTGTTGATAGGGGTGGGAGAGAAGGTTTTTTTTATTCATTTTACAAGAAAGGGACAATTTATATTGATTGAGTGAGTTTTCTCAGCACTATGTGGAGCTGTGATGAGAGAGGGGGGAGGGTTATTTTTTAAAAATAAAACCAGTTTGATTCATAAAGGATATCTTACAGGATAAGATTCTAGATCTCTCTGAAAGGGGGGGGGGGGGGAGATTTTTTTTCAGAAATTTGTTTTATTTATTGATTGATGGTGGAATTCTCTCTTAAACATGTTTCTCAGTTCGACTCAGTGTGATTTATTTATCATATATATTGAATCTATATCAGTAATTAATAGAACAATATCCAATGATATGTATCTTATGAATGGTTTGAATATTTTACACATAGTGTCTATTAATTACTTAAGATGTGACGGCCGAATGCTGTTATATGCCTCTTAAGACTTCAAAAATGGGAGAGGAAAGATGAAATAGACTGTCATAACCCCTAGAAATTTAAAAGATTATTTTCCATGGATATGTTAGGCGAAAAGTTCATTAGCTGCTACCAATATTTTATCAAAATGATTTGGATTTTGGGTTTCGTTATGCTGTTGAGATAGTTAGTACTTGGTTTATTTATTTCTAAATGATTTTTGAAACAGAGAAAGTATAAATTTATTGAAATTATGAATGGACTGGTATCAATAAGTTTTAATATTGTAATAACATGTTTGTCCTTGAATTAAAATCAAATAGTATGTTAAATGGGTTAACATCATGAATGTGGTTTTCATGGTTTTAGGATTATCAGGGACATCAACAATTTGATATGGACAAAACAATTGTTAGCTTTTATAGCATAATTAGATCGTGGTCTTGTTGGCTGAAACCTGATATCCTTGTGTGGCGTCAAATTTATGTTTTCTTACTAAGTTCTGAATAAGAATGGTTTCCTCTTAAAGCTTCTCATGAACATTAAAATACAATAAGGTCAACAGCCTTTTTTAAATCATTGAACATAATCCTAAAATCTTGGTGTGAATTCTATTCTGTGTTTTCTATTTAAGCTGTCTTTAATAGTTTGTTATTCATTCAATTTTTATTAAGAATGAGTTGCACTTTAGATTCTCATGTGCAATCAGGTCAACAGCCTTACTGAAATCATAAAACATCAATCCTAAAATCTTAGTGTGAATTATGTTCTTTGTTTCCTTTAAATAGTCTGAAATTGTCTAGAATGTTTTCCTCTCAAGATTTTAATGTTGCACTTAAATCAACAGTGTGACTTAATAAGTGTTATTCAACACTTAAATTGTTTTGCCTAAATTTAGCTAAGATCAAATCCAGATTTTAAGAAATACATCAATCTGGTGAGATAGTAAAGCTAGACTAAAAATCGATGATATGAATGAAAGACAAAAATAAAACATTTGGTAGAATTTTGGCTCCTGGAATCGACATATTTTGATATCCTAGGTCAACACTGTGAATAGACAAGATAGAAAGAAAGAAACAACTATAGTTTACAAAAATAACAACTTTGGTTCAGAGTTAAGGATCCTTTCTACCAGCTTGTTCTTGGCTAAATCTCTTGGCATTGATCTTCCCTGGAATATCGGTATCCATTTTGGCTCAGTCGACTGGAATTATGAGGGAAGATGATTTATTTAAGGTCATTGGACTGTCAGATGCTAATTGAGGTGGGAACCCACAGTTGCCATTCGCTCGACGTAACCAAGGATATGACATCATGTAAAGAACCAATACTCTAAACAACTGTGCTATATATATGGTGTCTGGCGCAGTGTACAATGGTGGATTACCAATACAACAGAGAATGGAAGACGCAATGACTCTGGGCATGATTTGCTTCTCCTATTCTCTACTGTTATAATAATCCAGCACCCTACACTACATCGAACTCAATACTTTCAATATCTCTTGATAAAGATTCCTGTATGTAAATTGAAAGGGAGTAGTAGGCCTATATTTATAATAGTGTTTTATTTTCTAATATTACGTCTACTTCTAAATGTCAGTTAAAGATTAAAATTGTTTTGATTGTTAATTATCTATATTAACAGTGCCCAACTCAGACTGAAATCAACACCATGTATTTTTGTACATTTATAAAGGTTCAAATATCTTAATTGGCACATTTTCTATATTTTCTATATTTTCTATATTTTCTATATTTTCAGGTATTTGGTGGAAGATCATGGCCAAGTGGTCCACAAAATCAAACAACCAACCCAGATCCCCCCTCCTCATTTAGACGCACTCCTAGTTTCGTTGTTGGTTCAACGTTATTTAAGAAGAAAATGAGTTACAACTTCTCCACGAAGGTAAGGCCTGATTTTATCAATGATGATGCAGAACCAGTACTTTTCAGTTTTCAAGATAGACTTTTTATCTCTTCTTCACATAGTAAAATTTATCAGAAAAGTTCTCTTATCGTAATCATCATCATAGCAAATTGAAAATTACATTCATGAAATCATCAAATTCGGTTAAGTAGTATTTTAAAAAGGAATTTTCATATTTTGAAGGGATATGGTAGGTCAATTTTTATGTGAATATAGAGCAAGGCAGCATCAGGTTTGAGATCCTTACACAGGACAATACTGGAACTAAAAACATTAGAAATAACATCAACTTCTTTTGATAAGACATTTAGCTATGGCATGGGGAGGAGTGAACTAAACTATATGTGATAAAAAACACTCTCTCCCTAACTGTGCACTACTTGATATTGCCTGCTTAGCCTACCAATGACAGAAACTTCATTTTTTAAAGCACTATGTTTGGAGGCTATTTAATCAATTTTGAAGTAGTTTATGAGTGCTTACACACAGTGGAGATTTTCTACGATAATTTCAATCTTAATGGTTAATTTGAAAAAAAGGAGTTTCCAATCTCTTTGTTTACTGTTTTGTCATGAAGAGCTAAAAAAAATAAGCAATTCTGAGGTTTATTTTATTGTTATGTTGGACAGTTTTCATTGATTATCTATAAGTTTGAAAGGAGTAAAAATACAACTTAAAGTATCAGGAAATGTTGAATTTAATGAAGATCAAGTTTCATTACTGTGACATAACTCCTACCAAGTCAGCCAATGAACTTCTCAGCCCACCCTCGTACATTATCCGGTACTTTAAAGTCAAGTACTTGAACTTCTGTTCCATTGGTCAGTAACGAGCCGCGGTGGCACAGTGAGTTAGATGCTTGCTCACTAACCTAAAGGTCCAGGGTTCAATTTGGCATAAGTCAAGATAATACCTTTGTATCTTTCAACGTAGTTTACCCCTCTTAGTGATCCAGGTAAGAGTGACTGACAATAAACCGAGGCCCGTGTGTTACAGACTGTGCACGTTAAAGATACATTGACAGTTGGAAATCGAAAAAGACCAGGCTAATGCCGCTGTCTTGGCAAAATTTCCCTCATTTCACCCTGCATGGCATTTCCTGTCTTCATAAAACCACATGACACTACAGGATCTCATTTTACACAGCACGGCGACTACATGATCTGTAAGTTCATTGTACAAAATGTCAAAAGTGGAGCAAAAAAGTGACATGTAAAACCCTGGGGCCATGTTCTCATGTTCTCATGTGCGAGGTGTTTTGCTCTGGAATCCTAGAAATATGTGACCTATATGCCCATTTGCTTGAACTTTTGTCCTGGATGTCATTCTTCATTAGCCCTAACTGGAGCGGTAAAGTAGAACGCCTCATTCTAATTTCTGTACTAGATATAAGTCATGACACGTGTGTGGACAATGATTTCAGTCTGCCATGTCTAAAAGGTCACTGTGTTTGATTTATGTTATAAAGATGGAAAATGAAGGATTTCATCATTCAGGAACTATGATTGGAACTTTCAGGATCCTGCAAACCCACTGAATCTGTCGTGTTGCTTGATTTATAGTCATCTTACTGGCTTCCTTACCTATTTTTTTCTCATTTTCGAATAGAAGCCAATGATCTGTAGATGAAGTTGTTACAATAGCGCTGACGGGTTCAAATCTGACATATTTGAATTGATTATTGACTTAATGTCTTCTTTTGTTTAAGAATTGAAAGTGATATGAGGAAAATGAATGAATTGTGTCAGTAAGACTCTATTGAGAGATCTCTATTCTGTCAACTTCCTTCATTCTCAATGACTTCTCATTTGATTCTCAATTATTCACAGAAACCTGATTTTCATTTTATTTTTGGAAACAAAAATCCATACAAGCAAAACCATTCCAGTAACTTGATATCTCATCCAAAGCATGGCAAAATCGGAAGCCATAATAGTATAGTAGTGGACTCCTCAAACAAGAAGCACCATCAGATGTTTTAAACAGTCAGCATAGTCTGAAATATTATCTTCTTGATTCGACACAAGATGTTGCTTGTATTCTTATAAGAATATAGTTCTCTTTCATCAGCTGATGGAGCTCAATTTCAGTATATTTCGTTTCTTGTGTCTGGATCTCCTTCATTCTAGAAAATTGTACTGTGACCTGTTTTTATATCTCTTGAAATAGTTAAAAGATGAAATGAATGGAGTTTTACGTCCTACTGTTCTAGACCATGTGAGCTAATGGAAAACCAGGTTGATCTTGAAATAATAGCAGCAATATAGGATTAATACTTTTCTGTAGCATCAGAATTTCTCTCATGGTGCTGACCATAATCATTGATCCAATATCCATCAAGGTGCAGATCAGGTGTTTGTCTCCCAAGATTTTGATAATCGAATATTATTGTAGATTTTAATTTTTAAAGAAGTTGGAAGATTTTCAATTTCTTTGCTATTGTTGGCAGGTGGCGTTGCTGGCTTCCAACAGACTGAGATCTGTGAAAACAATTTGGTGAAATGTGAAATTGCATTTGTATGAATATAGAAATCCAAATTATATCATATTAAACTGAATGATATTATGACTGTGATTATTTCAGTCAAGAGGAAATCAAGGTTTGGAGGTTGATCAGATATTAAGAGAGTTATAATATATGGTGGTGAGATTTATTAGTCTAGCCATAGATTATGATTCACTTGATTAGTAGATATTAATAGTCAATATTACTTTCTTATTTTCTGGTAGTTTCGGCTAATGAAATTAGATTTTGGAAATGAATCTTTTAAGGTGCGGACATATGAACTGTCTTGGTCGCTGATTTGAGGACATAAAGCTCCATTCATTTTATTTGTTTGGTCAGTGACTTGAATCTTGAGTAAAAATATCATTGATATCATATAATACCTACACTTCCACGACAAGATTAACACATCTTATAACTAGTTTGATATTTGTGGCCAATGTGTTTTTCGTCTGCAAGACAGAGTGTCATCCAATCAGATTCATTTTCCTTTCAATTGCATGATCTGTACATGATTATTGACACAGTTGAAAACGACCTACTGGAGATTTTTTTGTCCTCATGTGCCTGCGAAATTCATGACAAAACTCTAGTGCGACAAAATTTGCAAACCAAAACTTCATGGCATGAACAGGAAACATTGAAAGGGATCTGTAATAGGGTGCCATGGTTTTCGGCGGTCGTCATGGTTTTCAGCGGTTATCATGGTTTTCAGTGGTCGTCATGGTTTTACATATTACTTCCTGGTTTGGTTTGTAGATGAAATATAAATTATTGAAATGGTATCTCAGCATTGTTTTACTACAGTCAGACATGGCTGGCAAATAAAAACCAATCAACAGTACTACTAGTGTATAATTACCTTCCTGAAGTAGTTTGTAGATAAAAAATGAAATAAATATTATTTCTTCAAATAATTGTCACTCTCATTAGATTATTCGTGGTCTTCAATACTGTAGGATGACATTGATAGAATCTTTTTAGAATTTCTCATGTTCTACAGAATAATTCATTGATTGAAACAAAAGCTATATTTGTCTTCTTGTGTGAGATGATTGGCAGGTGTTTTAATTATTTTGTAACATGGTTCAGTTTTAAAAATGTAAAAGAAAGTATAAGGTGGACAGGTGTGCTATTTTTGGTGATATTTGAAGAATAAAATGATTTTTTTGATAGTTGTTATTAAATGTTGAATAAGCTTAGATGATTAAGTGGTATGCTGTAGTGAAGCTAAGATATTTATTTAAATCCATGGACAATTCAAATTATTTCTAAGAATAGAATGAAATATTAGATTTTGGGGATTCTTCCAATTGATATGTGGATTGTGATAGGTCGAGAAGGGTAAGGCTCATAATTTCAAGGATCTAAAATCTTTCACTTGAATCAACCTTACAAATGCTAGCAGTGTCTTTTCTGTTTACAAAATAGGCCCAAAATGTTCTCCACTTGCCAATTACCTCATGAAAATGACAATTATTGGTCCAATAGGAATATCAAAACAGAAATTTCTTGACACTCAACAATTGTTTTTTGAGACTGAGAACTCTGTCTGTTCGGCATTCTGAATGCTCGTGTCCTTGGAACAAAATATACCCTAAATTTATTTCTCTATTCAATGATTAATTCAAAATAATGAAAAGTCAAATAATTAAATCAGAACTAAAATTTCGAAATTCTGTCTCACACATTCTGAATTCTGGTGTCCTTTCAACAAAAAACGCCCTAAATTTGTCTCTCTAACAATGATTATGTTAAAATAATGACTCAGTAGTCTAATGGTAATAGATATATATTCATTCAATTTAATGTATTTCCCATTGGATTAATTTAATCTAGAGTTAAACCAATAATAATCACCATACATTTCAATGTCCTTGCTGTAATTGCTTTCTGGCATTTAAAACTGAAAAACAACCATTTAGCTAACAATTACAGTTCTGAATATTTATTGGAAACAAGGTCATTTGTGGTATCAATGACATTTTGTTTTCAGATTGTTCGCATTTAAGATGGATTATGTTTGATTATTACTAACTTTAAGCAAATTTTCTCCAAACATACTTTTTTTTAACATTAGTGTGAATATTATTCCATTTATTTAAAACAAGGTCATGTGAGCACATCTTTCAAAATATTTATTGGAAACAAGGTCAATTGGATGACATTTTGTTTTCAGATTGTCCTAAGTTCCCATTTAAGATGGATTAAGTTTGATTTTTAATAACATTGAGCACATTTGTTAAAATATTTATTGAAAACAAGGTCATGTGATCACTTTTAAAAAGTATTTGGTGGAGACTAGGTGCTGAATCAGTTGTTAATTTAAAAGTACAGATTTAAGTTGATTACTACTAATATAAAGCACATTGGTCAAAGATCATTTGTCTGGAAGTATGGTCATTTGTCGGGAAAGAAGATCATTTGTCTGGAAGTATGGTCATTTGTTGGGAAAGAAGGTCATTTGTCTGGAAGTATGGTCATTTGTCTGGGAAAGAAGATCATTTGTCTGGAAGTATGGTCATTTGTTGGGAAAGAAGATCATTTGTCTGGAAGTATGGTCATTTGTTGGGAAAGAAGATCATTTGTCTGGAAGTGTGGTCATTTGTCTGGGAAAGAAAGGTCATTTGTCGTGAAAGAAGATCATTTGTCTGGAAGTATGGTCCTTTGTTGGGAAAGAAGATCATTTGTCTGGAAGTATGGTCATTTTGTCGGGAAAGAAGGTCATTTGTGGTTTAAAGACATGATTTAGTTTTTTGTTTAAAAGTTCAGATTAGCTAGTATAAATGTTGATTATGATAAACTTACAATATTACAGTTTTCCGAATAAGGGCATTGAATCTGAAATTGGTTTGAAATGATCAACTGTTGTCCTTTTATTTATCAAAATACCTAGGCGTTGTTTAATCCAATATGATTTTTAGATGTTTAAATATGACTTGAAGCTTTTCAGCTGAAAATTTTGATGCTACAAAGGAGGTTTTAACAGTGACAAACATGATAAACAACATTATTTATGTGTGATAATGCAAACTAATACAAGTTAAATTGAAAAGCCTGCAGTTAAAAGGATATTATAATAAATTGTTATGGTTTTTCTGACCTGGACATTAGCTCTCCAACAAAACATCATTTGAATGTACTTTCATGATATAATATAAAATTGATTATCAACAATGGTAGCCATTACTGTTCTATATTATAAATACTTTAGTGAATAATGACGTCTGCTTCGAACGATAAGAGGAAGTTATTGTTGTCTGTTGCCTGAATGAGATCATTAGGGTAAGATGTTGCCGGTAGCTGTAGTTCATTTCGAAATTTTTGTGCTTCTGGCAACACTGTATTAGAAAACAGTGGGCTCAAGATATTTGTATAGGTTACTGGGCCAAATATTACGCCAGTGGATATTTTAGGATTAAATGACCTAGGTACTGTTGTTTGGATTCAGTTGTTAACTCTTTCAATACTGCATGGCAGAAGACAACCATCACTATCATGAGCACCTAGCTATGAAATTTAGTGCTTGACATTAATATTATGTGATATTATCATGAAATCATGTGTAACAACAGAAGCTGGAAACTCTCAATAGGGGTTAGGAAAAAACCTGCTCCTGATAGATGCTGTGAGTTCAAATCTACCTGAAGGTAGTGGTAAAGGAATATCTGAGAGTTTGACTGTTGACTGCAAGGTGATAAAGTGACATGGGTTCAATCCTCCTGAATGTAGGACCAATTCTGATGTCAGCTATCTACCCAGACCGCCTAATACATAAGGAAACTGCTATGCCTCTTCTATTTCAACTGTAGTGAGGCTACAAGGACTGAACTGAGCTGGCCCAGATGACCTTTTGCCTCCTTCTCCCATTTTCAGATTTCTTATCATTGCACATAGAGAAGGACCCCCCTCCCCCTGACAAGTCTGTGACCCCTCCTTAGCCTCTTAACTAACAGAAACACCACTGTATTTCTAGGCCAGGCTGCAGGAACCTTGACACCATGAAGGACAGCTCAGTCCATTACCTGCTGTCACCTGACTTCCTTCGTTAGGAAACTAATTAGTCCCATGCTTTCAAGTCAATTAGTGGAATATCAGTTGACAGCCAAACATAATGTATACATGTGATTACTCTGGATTAAGAATTGATGTTAATACTTTTTACAATGAAAGAAGAGATACTGATAGTCTTTATAGAGTTAGTAGAGTTAGTAGTGGATTCTATACAAGTCTTTGACCGTACAAGGGATGTAGAAATTATGACGATAATATTATTAACTATGTGGACTCTCTGAAATTGAAAGAACATGAGACAATTTGAAAGATGGAGTAAGTGGTGAATTTAATATTAGTTTAAGACATTATACATGGGTGGTACAAATAACCACAAAAATATTATTAACTATGTGGACTCTCTGAGATTGAAAACAAACTTGAAAATTAAAAAGGAGACACATGATTTTGAAGTAGAAAAGAGGTTTTGTGTCTGTATATGTCCTATACATATCTTCTATTTACACTCTGCTTTGGTTCCAGTAAAAAAAAGAAGAACTAAACATATAGCATGCTTCAACCCAGAACTATATTTTTTTGCCTTTTTCTCATTTTAGGAGCAGGGCAATAAAATGGTGAATTCCGAGTCTCCTGTAGCAACAGATCCAGTAAAACCAACATCAGCGAGAATCAGACGAACACCGAGTCCATTACGGAAAGTTAAAACAGAGATGCAAAAAAATTGTAACAGTGATTCACAAATTAATCAAATCCCTAAAGGCAGTCCTCAGCCTGGCTTCCGACCTCGCAGTATGACCTTTAGCTTCACCAATCGTTATCGCTCACGTAAACGGCGCATGTCATTAGGTTGCCGGTCTGGAGACAAATCAACATCAATAACAAACTCTACGCATTTATCATTCCTGGATTTTGTGGATTTGTTTAAATCTTTTGGATTAAGGTGTCGTAAGGATTTAAAGGATTTATTTGAACAATTTGCTGTGGCTAAAACTTCACTCGGTGATAATCTCAACACGAAATTACCAGAATACATTCCTAAAAACAAAGATATGAGTAAGTATGCCTTTAATTTTTTAATTTTGTAGATTGTTTGATGGGTTATTGATCACAGACCATTTGATTAAAACTCACGTTAAAATGGCACAAATATAAATCTAATCTGATTTTATTTTTTTCTATATTGTCAATGAGTAGATGTGCTATCAATTGAACAAAATAAACATTATAACATTAGTTAGAAAAGCTCACATGATCAATTTATCTGATTAATTTAGGCCTGAAATTTTACATTTTAAATATATAGATTTAGATATATTAATTCAGAACCTGAAAATTTTTGATGATCAAAAGTAGGTCTTTGAGAGCTTATACAGACTGACATATAGCATAATTAATCAGAATTCTCTTGAAAAAAATCATGGAAGAAAGAGAGATATTAGACAAGTGCAATTAAAAGCTATCATACAATATTCTATTTTATTCTGTGTTTTATTGAAAGTGTCAGTTATTAAGTGTTCTTAAAACATGTTATTTATGATCGTCTCTCAGTGTTAAAATATCTCGTAAGTCATCGCGATCTTACAGACAAGATTGTCGTAAATGATTCAGCATGGGGCCTACTTGATATAAATGGAATGCTCCTTATTACTGTAAAAAAAGTAGCATAATATTTTCTCTAGCATTTTTTTGAATTTTTTCTCTTTATAAACTTATTTACAGATCCTCCTTTCTACATGTCTATAATAACCCCAAATTAGTTATCAGCCAATCAATGAATTGAATTCTCATGTGTTATTCAAAGCCTTTATCACCATGACTCCAAAACATTTCCTTGTCTTTAGTACTCGAAAATTTTACAGCTTTCTTTAAAATTATAATGAAATTGTTGGCACTCTATTTTTAAGTTCAGGGGTTTATTATCGCTTGAAACCATAAAACTTTATGACCAACAGGGAAGTCATTAAGATTACAAATGATCTTGTGTTAGTTGCCTACAGAATTCTCTCGTAAAGCCCCCGGCGTTTTGCAACAAAAATTGTTGCCTGAAAATCAGGAAGTGTTAACAGAATCTAGATCATAGCCTACACGTACGGTACTACACTTCTTATGCCAGAGAAAATGTTTGATTCAATATAACTTTTATTTGCACTATTCAAGCACAAATTTTCCGTTTTTCTGAATATTAGAAAAGATTATGTCTCTTTTGTGTATTGGATCTAATTCTTACCCACGTAAAATTTGATTGATATAACTATTAAACAGTATTTGTGAAACTGACATCACTGAATGAGTTCTTCTGGAATAAGAGGATGAATATATATGTCCCTGATGATAAGGTTATCAAATCTCATTGAAGTGCCATTAAGGAATCTTGAAAAGGGACACATGTCTCATTGTGTCATAAAGATTTGATTTAAAAGCTATCCTATGATTTTTTATATCTTGAAGAGTTTTATAAAAGTGTATATCTGTATAAACACGTATCTACATGTATGTTATGAGATTTATAACTGATAAGACTGTTTATTTCAAATCCTGAAAAGTGCATTATCAGTTGGATAAATAGAAACGATTTGATATGCAGTTAGTATAGCAACAATCAGCAATTGTATGGTTGTGAAATAGCTTATCGCATATTGTAGACTAGTCACATTGTCTAGAGAGAATGTTGTTTAGATTTGAAACTTTGACTAGGAAAAAAGAAGGTTGTTTTGATAATTTTTTTGCATTTTATATTCAAAGTTTGATTTTTAACTAATAAGATCTAATTTTATTTCGTAAATTTGTACAAATGCTCACAAATTCCCCGTCTAAGATAAGTCATTTTTTCTTTATTTTCCAGACGTTATAACCAGGAATAGTAGTCAGGATTTATCAGGACCTGAAAATGTGGAACGACATAAAATATGTGACGCTATCGCCGTGTCGAGTATTATGTCAAACTGTGCCGGTGTGGAATCGTCCTCGTCTCAAAATCGGTGTATGGGTTGGCGAGAATTCCGCGAGTTTATTTATGATTATCAAGAAGAGGAACTGGATGATAATGAAATTATAGAATTAATTCAGTGTCATGAACCAGACTCTACATTGAGAGATCGGTGTTGTTTATCATTCGAAGGATTCTCACGCTATCTTATGGATAAAGCTAATTTTGCCCACATTCCAGAAAAATCTCGTCACCATGATGAGGTAAGTCGTTCCTCTGATAATCATTTCATTTGATTGGATTGTACTCTAGCAAATACAGCCAATCAGACTGACAAAAAGAAGGTAAAGAATATGGCTGCTGTAGCGAGGGCTTTGATTGGTTTAATTTATTTTCGCCTACAATCAAATCAAATTGCTGAATTTAAATACTTGTCAAGGTATTAGACAAATTTCACCCAAATTTCCTTTTTGTGAACATTCGAAAGTAGAATTTAGAATTTGATTTAGCCCAGTTTTAAGAAGATCAGTAGGATATAAAAACTCTGTTCTATTGTATTCATTACAGTAGTCTATGGAGACCTATATAGTTTACTCCAATTATAATTTAATTCTATCAATGAAAGCTTTATGTTAAAAGTCTGTTAAAAATTAAGATAACAGTATAAAATATTCATTAAGAATTTCTGGTTCCTCTTGATAAAATGGTCAAAATGGCTGAGTTTTATATTTGGATACAGAAATTAATTTACAAATAAAAACAACCTTGAATTTGTTTCAAATCTGTTTATTTTTATGCGATTGCCAGACGACATAGGCCTACTTTGTTTAGGAACTATGCTAATATTAGTGCACTTACATAGCTTGTTAGAAGGTTTAATATATAGGTTTTAACTTTCAAAATGTTAGGAACTATGATAGCAATAAATTTGTTAAAATGCCTAAGATAAAATATTAAATGAGAGAGCAGAACTTATCCTTTAATCTGGATTGGATGAATTCGCCTGTAAAGCTTCTTAATGAGCTCAAACTTCTAAAATCCCATTTCAAAGTCTATCTATCCTGATGAGGATTGTATATCTGAAACACATGTCAGCTGTTTGAAGAGCTAAGCCCATTTCAAATCTATATATCGTGATGAGGATTATATATCTGAAACACATGTTAGCACTTTGGAAAGTTAAGACCCATTTGAAATCTATCTGTCCTGATGAGGATTATATATCAGAAACATGTGTCATGTGACCTAATAAGAAAATGTTTTCTCCTTGCAGGATATGAATCATCCCATGTCTCATTATTACATAGCAGCTTCTCATAATACTTATCTTACTGGTCATCAATTAAAGGGTGAATCCTCCGTAGAATTATATAGTCAGGTATGTTCTTTACTTTATTTTACATTGCTAATTTGTAGGGTGCTTTTATTTTTATAAAGAATATCTTCTAGAAGGTATTTAAGTATATGGACATACTTGTACTATTTTCAAAAATTATTAACCTAATCAGCCTATAACTGCTCTGTTGTTTACATAGCAATACACCATAAATCGTGCATTTTCAACTGAAGAGGTTATGTCATATCAATGGGTAACAGAAAGAAAGGCAAACATTTTTGAAAACTGAAAAAAGTGAACAACTAAAAAGTAGATAATTTCAGATGTTGTAATGTTTTGTATGATAAAAATCAGTTTTGGAGCACCATGACTATGTAAATTGTAGAAACATTGTTGTTATATTATAATTGTAGGTATTACAAACTGGTTGTTGATGTGTTGAGTTAGATTGTTGGGATGGTAAATGATGTAATTTGTAGAAACATTGTATTATATTATTATCTATATTTGTGTATTGTAGGTATTACAAACTGGTTGTTTATGTGTTGAGTTAGATTGTTGGGTTGATAAATGATGTAATTTGTAGAAACATTGTATTATATTATTATCTATATTTGTGTATTGTAGGTATTACAAACTGGTTGTCGATGTGTTGAGTTAGATTGTTGGGATGGTGATGATGGTTCTCCTATTATTTATCATGGTCATACACTAACTACTAAAATATCATTGAAGGTAAGACAGATTGTCTGTATTCTACATTCTGAGGGGAGTGTCGTCAAAACCCAACTATATACATTCTCTAGGATTTCTATGAGTATCACCAACACTTATAGCTTCCATTGACATCATTTTGATATTTGAAAGTGTACCATTGTTTCTTGCATTCTCATTTGATGTCTATGGTTTCTGTAAATCCAGAAGACCTTGATCACTACTGTCACAAGATCCATCGAAACCCAATGATTCAGACATTGTGACTTAATCATCCAGTCTAATTTTGATGGAATACTAGGGACTATTGATATAGAACAGAAACCCTGAATGACACTTATGGAGATATTTAAGTGTTTCGGAAACACGTATAAATGCTAGCACTTATGAACATCTTTAAATATATTTGCTTTTCCAACTGAAGAGCTCAAGCTCACTTTACCGAACGAAAATTTCACATCTCGGTTTAAAACACTCTGAAAATTTCAGACTATTGCAGAATGTTTGAAGATTATATTCATACTATTAGAATCACAGTTGTAGATTGATATTGCAAGTGAATGAAGAATACAGATTATCTTAGAATAGCAGCTTCATTTACAATTTTAAGAATTTCCTGTAATGTTAATCTATCACTGAACTATTTCTGGCGTTAACATGGAATTTCTGTCATGTTTGTGTCTTTGATATCTTTTTTACTTTTTTTTCCAGAGTGTGTGTGAAGCTATAAATAGAAGTGCATTTGTAACTTCCCCATTTCCTGTCATTCTATCAATAGAAAATCATTGTTCAATACCACAACAAATCAAAATGGCTCAGATTTTTCTTGTAAGTTTGACTGACAATTTGTCATTTTATTTATTTTTTAAAGTAAATCAGTAACATGTTTCTATGTTTGAAATGATTTTAAGTTAGCTATAATGTGGCTTCAAAAGTGCCAAAGAGTTAATAGTTAGCAGATTTTTGAATTGATTAATTCAAATAATCCAATGGCTGCAGTTTTGCTCACTGCCAGCTTTTTAAAACTTGATTTTAAATTTACTGTATAATTATAAATACAATGCTCACCCCTTCTTACCCTGCCCTAAGCTTTTGAAAAAAATGGCTACAAAACAGCAGGAATTTTGATTGTATATTTGGCCATTGACAATCATCAATTTGGTGTATTTTATTTCTATTACAGAATGTTTTTGGTGAGAAACTAGTCACCAAGTATTTATTTGATGCTGATTTCAGTGACGATCCTCAACTGCCATCACCGAACCAACTCAAATATAAAATACTAATCAAAAATAAAAAATTACGTGAAAACGACAATCCTACTGTGGTCAAAAAGGTTTGTGGAGGAGATAGTAATAGTTGTTGAAAGATAGACAGAATATCATATTCCTCACTACAGTCTTATTACAAACTAGAATAGAATCAATGAATGAAATAACTTGAACAGAAGATTTAGGTCAACTTCAGAGAGAGGTTAAAACATGTGTCTGACAAATTAGAATTATTCAGAAGATAAGACAGAACATCATATTTCTAATACAAGTCTTATTAGAGTTTGTAATGTGATCAATGAAATCTAATGAATAACTTGAAGACTAGATTCCTATCATCTTCCCAATGTCAAGCTTACAAACTGTGTCAAATACCTTGACTGCTATAGCCTCTATTCTTGTATCCTGGAAGTTTGTAAATGAAACGATTTGATTGGATTATACGCTAGTGCATACAGTCAATCATAGTTCTCCATGTCATCTTCAGCCAATTTGTTTAAAGTCTTTCTGTCAAGGTCTGTGATTGGCTGTATTCCCTAGCATATAAGCCAATCAAATTGCTGTATTAACAACGTTCCGTGATGCAAAAAGATGCAGTCAAGATATAAGATGAAGTTTGCCATAACTTGACACTGTGACGATGGATTTAGAATTTGTGCCCTATTTTCTCGATGGTGTTTGTTCTGGTCCAATACGAGATCAAGAATGACAGTTATGACAACTTGTAATATCTAGTGTAATATCAGCTGATTGTCAATCTAATTGTCAGTTTGGAACCCAGTATCTGTCTGACATACCAGTTTTTTGGTATAGAGTAATCTTAAAGACTATTCTCTTGTAAAATTAGATGTTTGTACACAATTCATCTAATTTGTTTCATTTTGGCTTTCAGTGCCATGTAGTTGTTATGCTTCTTATTGGAGTTTCTACCTTCAACTAACTATAATATATTGTATATTGTTTTCAGACTGTGATCCAAAGTAAAACGTCAAGTTCAACAGGAACCAACTATTCAGAAACAACGTCTGTTAATGACTTTGATGATGAAGATGATGAGGATGAAGATGAAGAAGAAATTGCTGATGGTGGGTCATTTCTTTTCATCTTCTATTTTTTTTAAGTTCGTTTCAGGTCTGTCACATGATAAAGCAGCATTTAATTCCAATAAGGATAAAATCTTCAGTTTTATATAAATATCGATCTATCTTTTCTGATTAAAACTGCCATGGTTGTTTAAGCATATATTAAGTCATAATGATACCAGTGGTATTTGGATATATTGAAGTACAATCATTGTTTTCGATGATGGTTGGACACTACGTGGCTGAAAAATATCCTTATCAGGCCAACCAGATTGGATGTGGGGATTAACTGTCCAAGTACCTCTTGATATTTGCATTATGATTTTTAAGCTGACAATTGTTTCTATAAAAACAAGGCATGCGAATGGGCTTCAAAATACTACAAACTATGCTATATGTATCTGATATAGTCTAAGCGAATTATTGTTGAATTTATTTTAAATTTCTTTCAGCAGCAGCCAAAGACTTACGGAGATCAGTCGACAGTCAAGACAGTCCAACCCCTGACACTGACGATAAAAATAAAGGTCAACTGAGGTCAAGGACAGATTCATTTGGTGAAATGCCTGTACCAAGGTTAGTCTCAGTTAATTTAGTAAAAGTCCTGGGAATATCATCTTTGAGAATCAGGTGCTCTAAATCTGTGTTTGGATGAAGGCAAAAATGATTCTATAAGAGATTTATGATACAGGCTGAAAGCTGACATCTGGCTATCTCTTGGAAGCACTGAGCAGATGACAATCAAACTCGAGCTATTCAAATGCCATTCTTAATACAGATTAAGCATGTGCTGGTTATCATGGAGATGCGTTCTTGGGTCAAATGTCCTTGGAAATAGGGGCAGACAAGTTTGTTAAGGCTTCTACTGATTCAAATCTTTGTGAGTTTTGCTTGGACTGCAATTTTGATGTTTTCATTTCATCTCAGATCAAATCTCTATTTCAGGAACCAATCAGGGTCTTTCAGTGAAAAGAACAGACCTAAAAGTCACCCAGAACTCGACTGGCATTTTGATGATGATCTGGATTTAAAAGTTCCTGCCAAGAGTAAACCAAAGAAAACGAGTCAAATAGCGAAAGAGTTATCTGATCTTGTTATATACACCCAAGCTGTCAAATTTAGAGGTGAGCTGGTTTACCTATACAGTATAATTGTGATTATAACGCTCATATTTTCAACATGTTAAAGGGATGTTAACATTAACAGATGTATAGTGTATTCCTATAATGTTCAGGAAGAGTAAGCATGCTATAGTGGAGCTTAAATTTCTTACTTTGATCTAGAGCTGAAAATCTACTCTGAATAAGACAATTCATCTTTTTCCAGGTTTAAGTTTAAGTCCAAATACATCATTAAAACAGAAGAAACAACCCACAAGAAAGAGTATTTTAGTTACTAGTCTCGGAAACAGTCCCAGTACCTCAACATTACTAGCTCAAGCAGGTAACAATTTCATTTTGAAAACTATGCAATATATTTCAGCTAGCAATTTAGCAAGTTTTTACAATTTTTTTCATAGACATAAGGAATTATAATTGCATAATGGCACCTGACTTTTCATAAGGATGAATATTAATTGCCCAACTATTGAAACATGTCACATGGTAATTTGGATGTTTTGACCTTTTTTGTATGATCACTTTTTTTTAATTTTCTTCAAGGTGAAGAAATGAAAGCAACATCGCCTGGAATAGTTCCCAAGTTAAAGAAATGTGAAGGGGTGGCGCCATGTTTCCTGGTTTCATCTTTAAATGAAAATAAAGCCAAGTCATTGTGTCGCAGGAATCCTCTTGGAGTTGTCAAATATCCTTCTGAAAAATATCTGATTACAAGCTTAACTTTACACCTCTAGGTCTGAACAAATATTCTGAAAAAATATGTAATTAGGTAAATTCATATAAAGCTTTCGTTTCAAGTCTTTAAATGTTCAGATTTTTCATCAAGGGACTTTTTGTCCTAGTACATTTAGAGATAAATATCATATAATTATTGAAAATTAAAAACCTCAACCAGTCTGAGGGATGTTTTCTGATATTGATAGTTATTCTCCTTAACAATGTAACTCATACTGAAAGACAGCTGATGAGAACCTACCCTGCTGGTATGAGAATAGACTCTTCCAACTTTAATCCTGTTATTTTCTGGGCTTTTGGTATCCAAATGGTGGCCTTGAATTACCAAACTGAAGGTAAGATTTAATAAATAGTTCTGTTTCGCAGCTCAAAGAATTAGGTCTCAGAAAGGAACAGCAGTGGTTTTGATACATTAGCCCCATGTTTGGCTATGAACTTAAAAGCTCTCCTGACCGATGACCATCAAGACAAATTTCCCTCAATGTACTCTGCATGTTGTTGACAGTCTTCAAAAACAAAATATGGCAAGAAATTACGATCTAAAACTCTATTTTATTTTGTTTATCTCTTTATTTTAGACACAGCCATGTCGTTAAATACAGCAATGTTTGAAGGTAATGGTAAATCAGGATATGTATTAAAACCATCAGTCATGTGGGATAAGAGTCATATGATGTATAACAGGTTTAATCCATGGGATAAAGACTTTGATGGTTTACATGCTACAATTCTTACTCTACATGTAAGTACACACAATATTTATTTCTTAAGAACTGTATTTTAATTATCTCAAAATTAATTTCTCTTGTTAACAGATGATTAGCATTATTTTTCCAGAAAAGTTTCTCAAGGTATTTGGTTTGTTTCATTTTAAGTGCCCACTGCAAATTTTTTCCCTACTTATCATACAAAAGTAATGAATTTTTCATTTAGAAGTTTTCAAAGGGCTTTATTTTAGCAATCTGACTTAAGTCCAATTAATTTGTAAATCTGCATGCAATATAAATTGAAATTATAATTAAGAATGGTAATACAGAATTTTGTTGTTTCTATTTGTAGATAATATCTGGTCAAAATGTCTGTTATAATCATACAGCTAGTACTCAGATAGAGGTAGAAATAATTGGTATACCAGTGGATTGTGCCAAACAAAAGTCTAAACTGGTCTCTAAAAATGCTCTCAATCCAATTTGGAATGACATCTTCACTTTTCAGGTAAGAAATGGATTCTTCATACTTTGTCCAAATAGTTCTTGTCATTCTAAGGGCCTACATTCTGAAAACACATTCAGAAAGATTCTCAGAATCCTAGTCAAGTGAACTTGTAATAATCTGCTGTTGGAAGTTATCCAGGAGCTAGATTGAATGCCTTCTGATCCATGAAAATCTAGTTTGAAATAATCAATTGAATGATTCGCTACAAAAACTAAGACAGATTTGTAAATATATCACTATCACAGTAATACAACTTTTATTTTTGTCTATTTCAGGTGTTATTCCCAGATCTAGCCTTTATAAGATTTGTTGTTATAGATACTAATACTAATCATTTAGTATCACAGAGAATCATTCCATTAAAATCTCTTCGACCAGGTTGGTAACAGTATAAGCATTTGTTCATCATTTGTCACAGGGTTTCATCTACCCACAAAATTGTCATCACAAAATCTACAAAAATATACTGGAATAGATATACATGAATATTCCAATAGTAGTCTAAATTAGCCAGATGTCTTAAACTTTCTTAATTTATAAAAGATCAATGTTCTAAAAGAATAGAAGTAAGTCGAAATAATTGGTTTTTTAAATTTCTGAAGACTAAAGGGAGACAACTCATTAATTGTAGATTGATATTTTGTTACTTGACTTCAATGAATAAACTATTTTTGGTATATATATGTAAATGAGACACACAATATATATTAATTTGCATGAATTTGATAAGTTTTTGACTTAATGATGTAAATATTTCAATGTAATTTGAAATTTTGAAGATAAAATTATCTCCCTTTAGTCTTCATAAATTAAATTTGCAATGAAAAAGATTCTTTTGACTAAGCAAATTCAGTTTGAAATTTAACCAATCACATGATCTGTTTTATAGGTTACCGTCACGTCAGATTACGCAGTCCGTCCAATCAGCATCTAGAACTAGCTACGTTATTTATTTACTCTAAACATGAAGAGGAGCTACTGGAACCATCCAATGTAGTAGACTTCGCACAGTCTGCCCACAGTGGGAAACGAATGTCTCTGTTTGCTAAAGTCAAAGAACTGTCAGAATACGGCAGAGCTGAAGGAAAAGAGGTAAGTAGGAGACTTTTGAGTTTGAATTTAATGGCACCAAATGGCAACTAAAGTTGTTATGATGTAATATTAATCAGTATCTCTATTCCTCTTGAGTTTCAATTTGTCAAAATAATTTTGATTCTTTTCCAGGTGGTCGGTCCTATTGGTACCAAGTTAAAACGTAGAATGTTTTTTATCAGTGTGTTTGGAGTTACTGCCCCTGATGAATATATTATCCTTAAAACTACTCAAGATACAACTGCTTATGATGCAATTGCTCAGGTTGGTTAACTTAGATTTATGTCCTTAAGGATATTTTGAGTATTTGTTTATTTTTTTTCGAGCAAGTATCATTTGTGTTGAGACCTGCTTCTCAAAGAATCTTGCCTTAAAATTTGTTGTGAATGTAGAAATATTATTTTGAGAAATACTACATTTGTGACAAAAGTTAATTTTGACAAATGGCTGCCTGGTTAATTCAAAAATAATCAGAAGATATATTAACTCTGTGAATTGTTTTGCAGGCCATGGCTAAAGTTGGTTGGTTAGAAGAGAAAGTAGGGAACTATGTATTGGTGGAGGACGTACAGAGTGGATGGGAGAAGAAAGATCAAGAAAAAGCCAGTTCTCAAAGAATCTTAGAAATGACGGAAAAGGTTTTACAGGCTCAGAATAAATGGAAGGGAGCTGGTCGATTTATACTCAGAAAATTAGGCGATGTAAGTTTCTATTTATAGATTTGCTTCCCTTTAGTGCACACCATCTCTTGTTTATTTTCATATCAGAAACGTATAAGCACATCGAAAACTTTCTGTCTGTCTTTAAATGAAACCAGTGGTTTAGAATCAGTTGATTTGTTACTGTCAGCTACTGGCCCATCTTCATTGACCTAAAAAGATTCAGAAAAGTAGGATGTAAAACTTCGATTGATTGGTTTTCATTGTCTTTCAGGACCCAAGTAGCAGAGCTTGGATGACAACAATGTTGAAAGAACAGAAGGTAAGATATAAGGAAGTTCAGTAATGCAGATTGTGTGTTTATAATGTGTACATCAATGATCCTTGAAAGTTGTCTCTTGTTGCTCTTTACTTGCTGTTATTTATTAGTTTTGTGAAGGTGTAGGTGTTGTTAAAATTCTTTATTTGTTTGCTTGGCAAACATAGTGCTTTGCTACAGAATTAAAATATGGTGTTTTAAGCATAAGTACCAATGTGCTTTTATCCAATTACAGAGACTAGAGGAAGATACCTCAGATTGGGATTCAACAGAACATATGTTTGTTCTCTGTGTTTACAATGTTTCTCCTGACCAGCCATATACAGTATTTAAAGCTCCTGTAACTAGTACCACACAGGATATCATAACTCAGGTAGGTGCCCACTTCTCCCCTGCTTCCCCTATATGCATCATTAGTAGATGTCCATGTCTCCCCTGTTTCCCCTATATTGTATTTAAAGCTTCTGTAACTAGTACCACACAGGATATCATAACTCAGGTAGGTGCCCACTTCTCCCCTGCTTCCCCTATATGCATCATTAGTAGATGTCCATGTCTCCCCTGTTTCCCCTATATTGTATTTAAAGCTTCTGTAACTAGTACCACACAGGATATCATAACTCAGGTAGGTGTCCACTTCTCCCCTGCTTCCCCTATATGCATCATTAGTAGATGTCCATGTCTCCCCTGTTTCCCCTATATTGTATTTAAAGCTTCAGTAACTAGTACCACACAGGATATCATAACTCAGGTAGGTGTCCACTTCTCCCCTGCTTCCCCTATATGCATCATTAGTAGATGTCCATGTCTCCGCTGTTTCCCCTATATTGTATTTAAAGCTTCTGTAACTAGTACCACACAGGATATCATAACTCAGGTAGGTGTCCACTTCTCCCCTGCTTCCTCTATATGCATCATTAGTAGATGTCCATGTCTTCCCTGTTTCCCCTATATTGTATTAAAAGCTTCTGTAACTAGTACCACACAGGATATCATAACTCAGGTAGGTGCCCACTTCTCCCCTGCTTCCCCTATATGCATCATTAGTAGATGTCCATGTCTCCCCTGTTTCCCCTATATTGTATTTAAAGCTTCTGTAACTAGTACCACACAGGATATCATAACTCAGGTAGGTGCCCACTTCTCCCCTGCTTCCCCTATATGCATCATTAGTAGATGTCAATGTCTCTGTTTTCCCTATAGTATTTGAAGTTCCCGTACGATGTCATAACTCGGGCCACTTCTCCCCATGCATAGGATATACATACTAGATGATTGCCAGGGTATTCTGCCTCCATAAAACTACTCAGTTTTTGAAATTGTGAATTGATCTTGTTACAGGCGGTGATGAAAGCTCACAGGACGAACACTTTAGATCCTCGAGACTATGTATTGGTAGAAGAGATTGAGATAGTGAACGACCCTCACACTACCCCAGGCCAGGCTCGTACCAGTGATAGATGTGACAGTCGCGTTCTGGCGGATGATGAAAATGTCTATCATGTACAGAACGAATGGAAGACCAATGGTAGATTTGTTTTGATGGAGAAAGAAGCTGCTGTTGCTACTGGTCTTGAGGTGTGTTTCATGTCATTTGATGAAAAAAATTAATAGAAATCGATATAGAACTTTCCATATGAGTTCAAACTGTATTAGATCACTTGATATAGTGATGTTGTCATTTGTGACAACCACCATTCTTACTGTAAAATTTCAGATTTTCAAAAATCCTTGAAATAATACAAAGTTGTTGTTTTTTTTTTTATAGGAAAAAGGCAAGATTAGCACAAGCATAGAATGGAAAGGACCCCATGGGTTAGCTAAGAAGGGAATGGGACCAAAACGTATAGTAAAACATCAGTCAGCAGGCCCAGAACGACTCACACCATCTCCTCATTTAGCAGGTAATTATTTTTTAATAAACTTCCCTAATAAATTGAATCTTTAATGATTAGCTCTAGCTACTAGCTCACTCATGCCTACTAGCTCACTCATGCCTACTAGCTCACTCATGCCTACTGGACCAAATTGTTATTTCCCTGGATTTACATAGTTATATTTTTTTTAAATTTTTTCAGTAATATCAAATATATTATTCTGGCTCCTGAAATTATTCTGAATATCTCTTCTCCGTGAGGTTTAATCCTTCAATTATTTCATGAATTTCATTTTGATTTTCCAGAATCCTTCCAAAGATCAATCAGTTTTCCAGCTCCTGTCAGCAGTACCTCAACACCAGCAACGTCTGCCAAAGCTTGTCCAAGTCCTAGTCTTAGCCTGGGAGAGAAGAGTCCTTTCCGAATCAAAAAATTCTCAAAGTTGAGTTTCAAACTGGGAAAGTGAAAGAAATGGGTATGGAGTTGGAATTTAAACACCAAGAATTGTTTCTGTGGATGGAAGATTTTTATGTGTAAAGGTGTTTGATATCGCGTTTTTTCTGACCTGCGAACTTGAGGAGTTGTCTGTGATAAACATGAAGTATTGTGAGACTGTGAATCCAAGATGGCAACTGAGGAATCTGACTTTTAACCATGGACAAGACAACATTGTTGCTGATTTAAGCAATAAACCAACAAAGACTAATAAACACTGACAACCATTACGAACACATACAACTTTCAATTGCTGAAATGCGCAATAAGTGATTTTGGTATATGATATTGAAAATGAATAAGATCAAGAGCAATATAGTGTTCCGAAATACGACAACTTTACTCGGATAGCAATTAAGTCTTTTTCGCATTGCCTCAGGAAATGACCATTACCTATATAACACTGTTTTGTCAGCATGACATTTGAACTTTGACCCACGACATTTACACTGTAATAGTTGAAAATCCATGACAATAGTTTACCTGATTTTGACAATTTTTACGATTTTTTTCGTAATAAATAACATTTGTAGTACACCATATATTTATACCAATTGGGGTGATGCATAGAGCAGGCAATTAATGGTAACAATGCCTGACCTTGCAACACCATGACTAGGGCTAAAATGATTTGAAGGAATAAAACATCCCCTAATTTTATAAATGAACTCTTCTGTAAATGCATAACAATTGTTATATACATAGACAGATTATTATTTGGAGAGTTCAATTAGGGATTGAGGGGTGTCAAATCAATGACTTGACACTCTATTTCTAGCCTTGCATGCATGATATTTTTGGAAAATTATGCCTTACCGAAGAATGGGACTTGTTAGTAACTGTATAGAGACAATGTACTATGATTTTTGTACAGTAAAAAATTATAATTTGTGAATGAGAGTTGAACAACAAAAACAGTATTTGATTGTTTTTTTACCTTTATAATAAAACCAAGAGTTAAACACAACTCTGAAAAGTATTTTCTAGATTTTAGAAATTCCATGTGCAATTTGAATGTATTATATCGTTACTTATATTTGTATAAAGTTTTTCATAATAGTGCAAGATTTAGAGAGAGCTTATTAGTGGCTTGAAATGGAAAGACATTAGATATACCAGGGCTTTTGATTAGGTAGTATTTGCCAGTTGCGTCAAGCAAATTTTAATTGGGTGAATTTTAAAACCATTCAAGTTGTGTTTTGCGTCAAGACAGCATTTTGTTACAGAAATGCTATTTGAAACATTTGAAAATTGTCAAAATTGAATTTGCAATATTTGAAAGGGATTTTTTTTGCTCTGAACATGACTGTGCACAATGGAGTATATTACATGTTTTAGTCTGGAAGAAAGTTGAACATAAGGATATTTTTTCATTATTGATATTGTATGATATGCAGGGGTATATCTAGTAATGCCTGATGAGAGGGGTCTCCCTAAATACACTACTGATGAAATGATTTCTAATATTCAGTCTTGTATGGTGTATTTAAGATATATATATCTCCATCATCACATCAATAATCCTTACACAACACAAAGGGGTTGAAATCACATTCAATAATGGAACACAATTTTATGGTATACTACTCCTGAGTTTTATTGAACACAATAACACTAAGGCGAAGTATATCATAAAAATTGTGTTCTGTTATTAAATATTAAGATACGATTAATGATTAGGTTGATTAATGATTAGGCTATGTTTTGTTTTTGTGTAATTTTGCAATTTGTTCAGGATTGTTGTTGAATGTAATTGATGATTAATTTATAAATATTTGTAAAATCAGTTTTAAATCCTGTTTATATTAGAACTTGGTATTTTTGTACAGTATTGTTAGTATTTGAACAATGTTGTGCTTTGCATTATGGAACAATTTTTGTTTTTTAAACCATTTTTGTAATAAAAATCATTTTTAACATGCCCACAATGGTTTGTAGGTTTATTTTGAACTTTTTATATTAGTAACTGTGTACTGTTTGAGAGAGAAAATCATGATACGAGTTTAATGAATCAAACAGCACCCTGGGTCCCAAATATATTCATGTGATATAAAAACATTTTATTTAAGAAATGGAACTCTGTTTCCGACAATCCTAAGATTTTTTTGGGGATTATTTTTTGTGAAAACCAGTCCCTTTTTCAAAAGTGGGCATATATTACCCATAAATTCTCTTGCAATTTTGTGCAAAAATTGGCCCAAATGTGCCCCTTTTCACCCATTACCATACAAGATTTTGTGATATTCTTGCAGTTTTATATTTTAGTATTTGAAGGCTTTATGTTAGTTAATTGTTTAGGCCTTGTTTGTTTTATTCTGATAAAATGTTTTCTAGAAGGTTAAAGAGGTATTTGATTCAACTTATCATTCATTATAGACATTTGGTAATACCAGATAGATATTTTGTGATTTTTTTGGTCATTTAATTTTGAAGAAAGATGCAAAGAAAAGTTTAAAATCATTAAATCAAGAAATTTCAGGTCTAAATTTATTTAATTTCTATGGAAGATCTTCAAAGAATGAAAATGTCTATTTGAATCATTATAATGTGTCAATTTGTCCATGAAACAGTTCTGAATAACTAGAAAATTCCTAATCGATTTAAAATTCCACCAAGACTTGATAAAGAGAATTCTTGAAATATGTCATTATTGCTTTTGGATTTGGTAATTTTACCAAATGTTGAACTGATTATTAGCGTATGTATCTGCATTCCTAGCTATGTGAAAGTCAGCTTATTTGTTTGCATTGTTAAAATTTAGTAGGGGCATAGCTAATTGGATATAACTTGGTAATTTGTTAATTGTTATTTTATTAGACAAAATATTGTATTTGTTAATGTGTAGAGTGTTTTTTAAGAAAATTACTGTGCTTTCAGACATGATCAATATTCTCCAGCACCTAAATGATCTGATTTTATAAAGGGTATTTGAGTAAGATGATTAAAAAAACCCTTGATACAAAGGGTTGATATTCTTCTAAAAACTTAAACTAAAATGTTTAAACCAAAGGAAATAGTCAAAACAGAAAATTGTAATACAGCTTAAAAAATTAGTAAAAAAAATATATGTTGAAAAATCAAAAACTGTTCCTTGAACAGCTTAGTAGGGTTAGCATTTTAAAAAAAAAAACAAAATACATTGTCTACAGTATATTCCTGGAACAAACTTTCATGTTAAAGGCTGTATCTATAATTCCAATAAATTTTTAAGTTTCAATATTTGGACAATGTTTGATATCTATTATCATTTTAAGGAATCATGGTTAATTTTTCTTTAGGATGTTGCAAAGCTAAATTTAGAAAATGCTTCCAATGCTTATTTTAGTGCATGCCCCATATTTTTGCCCTTTGAAGGCAGCTATGCCCCTGGATCAGGATAGAAACTATGCTTCTATATGATTCCGTTTCTATGTTGTGTTGTTGATTATTATTATTATTATTATTATTTGTTGTTTTCCAAATATTGTGATTGCATTATATTTGCCAAAATTAGGTTTTTCAGATATAAGATTAACCAAATCTAAATTAAAGATTATTATCAATATATCATACAATACTTTGCTTTGGTATTTCTAAAGATATAAGATTATGTTTGATTGAAAACTCACGTTTGCATAAAACAGAAATTTAGAAAAAATGGTAAATTGTTCTTTTATTTGAACAATGACATT
>NW_008708358.1:2688633-2696056 GCF_000327385.1 Lottia gigantea
TGCTATGGTTATTCGATGGTCACATGATATAGAGATGTTATTATTATACCTGTAATATTCAAGGTGTATAAATGTATATACTATTTAAGAGCACAAGATAGTTTGAACATATCATTGAAATAAAATGAATTATGTTTGAGCTCTTGAAGAGTTTTTCTTAACAAGATCCATATAGTCATGCTACCAAAGGAGGTCCAGTTATTGGCCTTATAAGTTGTCGCTCACCAGATTGTCAATTGTGTCCAAACCACACCCCAAATTGTCATAATTTGCACAAGGGTTCATATACATGTCAAGCCTGTATTGGGATAGACACAGTCAATCATAGACCTCACTGGAGCTGGGAAAGCTCAGTCGTTTTAACAAAAATCTGGGATAATAGGGTGAGCCTTGATGGCAATAAGATCCTCGTGCCTAGAACCGGTCAGAGTTGAAGAGGACCCTATGTATGCAACACAAATAGCTTGGCAAACAGCTAAAAATTGCAAGCCCAATGAATAAGCTCAAGCAGTTACATTTAAATCCTAATATTGATTAATTCAAAGCAAAGCCATTGTTTCTGCTAATTATCCATCCTTCTAGCATATCCAGTTACTAATAGACAAGGGAATTATTTAACTGTAGTCTGAAGTGACTAAGGGAGCTAACTCCATCAGCACTGAATCTTTAATCGTGAAGGAAGGTTTAGTCTGTTGTATAATTCGTGGCGTGCAAGAAAGGAACAGATTGTAAGATTTGTCTTGAAAATGTCAAGAAATAAGAAGAAGGATGAAGTTAATCCAGACAGGGAGACTACAATCGCTGGTTTGTATGGCGATCTCCAAAAATTGGGGCAGAAACAGGAGTATGCCAAGGCGATCAAGGTTTGCAACCAAAGTAAGTTTCACTCATTGATTTTCCAGATTTTTATTTTTTCAGGTCGTCTAGATCTATACTATCCAGCTGTTTTCCTCTTTGGTCTTTATTTACATGCTTAGCTAATCTAATGTCAACTAATCTAATGATCAACTTGTCCTTGAAGACTTTGCAACGTATGGCCCAGCTTCTTTCAAGCTTCTTTTCACTATTTTGCTGGCACTCCCGTTTAGCCTACCTGGAGTAAAGAAATTTTGAAAAACATTGGTGTTCATGCCTGTCCAGGAAGCCTTAAGGCACCTCAAGACCAAGTCATTTGATAATTATTGTTAATAATTTTTGCTACACATGGGTGAAAGGAGGTGTGAAAATGACACAAAAGAAGCTCGAACAATTCACGATTCAAGTTTATGCATATGGAAAGCTAATTTTTATCCGAAATAATTTAGTTCTAGGTAACAAGGGAGATGAAGTTGAAGCTGTTCAATATAAAATTGTCTGCCAGATGTTACTTGACCAGTTTGAAAATGCATTGGCACTCATACAGAAGAATAAAATTACGTAAGTTTAACGCAAAGTCTGGAACTGTTTTGATAGTCTTAGAGATAATAATTTTTAAGAATCAACTTTTGTCAATAAGAAAATTTGAAAATCAAACTAGGATGTAAAACTCCAATGGTTCATTATGATGTTAATCCCTGCCTGTTGTTTGGTTTTGTAAAAGAAGGGCATAAGGAAATAGTTACTAATTTTTTTTTACTACAGTGGAATGGATTTTGAGAAGGCATACTGTCAGTACAGATTGAACAGAACTTCAGAAGCCCTGAAAACTCTGAGAGCTGTTAAGGATTTAGACTATAGAATGAAAGAATTACTGGCTCAAGTGGTAGGTAGAATATTATTGATTTATGAATATGATCAGATCTCTTTCAGGTACCAATAGTTCATGTTGAATGAAAACTGTGTCTAGTTTCTCAACACTATAAACAGAAGCTGATTGTTATAATTTTAAAATCTTATGTTATTATTTAAGCTATACAGACTTGAAGAATATCAAGAATGTTATGATTTATACAGAGATCTGGTCAAAAACTCAGATGTAAGTAATTCCCTGCAACTTGGTCAGCAAAACTTTAAGAAATTTCATGATTTATAAAACCCAGATCATTCTAATTTGGAAATCATAGCTAGCAGGATGCACAGATTTTGAATATATTGATGAAAAATGTGCATATGTTGAAGAGTTCAATAGAAATTTGGAGGGTACATTATATCCAGCTTTAATAAAACTACTGTTATTTTCAGTCAACATTATTAATATTTTCCTTGAATCTCTTTTTCAGGATGACTGTGAAGTTGAACGTCAGACCAATATGGGAGCTGTTATTGCCTCTCTTGAAATGTGGGATGACCAGGAAATGGTAAAAAGAAATAAAATACATTTTTCTTTTGATAATGATTGCAATTATAAAAGGAAGAAACCTTGCTCCAATGTTCTTTGACTGTGTATGCTGATGTTAACATCTTGAATTAGAAAAAAAACAAAGAGACAAAATACAGTAGCTGTGTAGAAAACATCATGATACATGACCTTGCATATTAGACAAGGAATTTTGTTATGCATTTTCTGCTATTTTCAGGATGATCCAGGGTTTGAAGAAGATACGTATGAGATATGTTATAATAAAGCCTGTCAGTATATTGGTAAAGAAGATTATAAAACAGCAGAAGAGAAACTGAACAAGGCTGAGTCTATATTGCGTGGTGATCAGGAATTAACTGAAGAGGAGCTAGAAGAGGAACTGGGATTGATTAGGTAGGGGAATTCCCTGTTTTAATCAGGCAGTCTATTTGTTTTTTAGTCGGTTGGATATGTAAGACGCTCAAATTAATAAAAACTAAGGCCTTAACAATAAAGTTTTGGAACTTCAGAATAAGTAGAGGATATTTTTATACAATTTGGCGTTTAGTTTTTTTAAATCCAAACAGTTGTTTTCTAACACCAACCCAAAGACGTGGAGATCTAAATATAAGAATTATAGATTATTATTATTATTATTATTATTATTTCAGGGTACAGCAAGGTTATGTTAAACAATGTATTAATAAACCTAAAGAAGCTTCAGAACTTTACAACCTCTGTATGAAATCAAAGTAAGTTGTTATATTTTTTGGCCTCTGATTAATTCACTTCTGAATTTTTGAATTAGTTAGTCAATACAACTTCCCACAGTGTCATGGTCATAAGAATCATCAAAGGAATTATTGAAAATTATAAACTACTTCATTGAAGATGAAAGGGTTTGAACAGTGAAGTTCATCTCTTTACTTGATGGATATTGAACTATTATGCATGACAAACTTCCCCAAACAATTCAGTATATATTTGCTTTTATCTCTTTCAGACCATCTGATCTATCTTTATTAGGTGTTGTTTCTAATAATATAGTTACTATTAATAAGGTAAGAATTGCATTTATCCTTTGAACCCTGAGTGTAAATGAAATATAACGTCATATATCCTGAACTCCAAGTAATAAAAGTAAAAGCGTATGGCTGCTCGGGTATATATTGCGGTAGTGTGTGGCCGGTAAACCAGCTGCTAGGGTTGAAAGACTTCACAGACACTTTTTTAACTTTATAATTATCTTAAAATAAGAATTTTTTTGACAATAAGACTCAGATGAAGGCTTTGAGTTCAACTTGAGAAATTTATTTTATTTTGAATAGGATCAGAATATGTTTGATTCGAAGAAGAAGTTAAAGATTGCTACAGGAGAGAATATACAGAAGAAATTATCCAAGAAACAGAAAGGCTGTATTGTTATCAATCAATGTTTGTTACATATGTACTCAGGCCAGGTCAGTCTTGTCTTAATTTCTTAAACCTCACATACTAACAATTTTAAAAATGGGGTGGGCATGGAAAATATTTTATACAGTTTTATCTCTGTAGCCTTAAGATTACTTAAAATTTTGGAATTGGGTTGATATTTTATATGCCCATATATCTTTTAATAGTAATATATTGTTGGTGCCCCATGGTCAGTTCTTGTTGTATTTCCATGTTCTTGTGGTAATGACCTATTGTATTTCAGGGAGACCAATGTCATAAATTAGCTGAATCATTAATTAAACAGTATCCAGATCTAGATACTCCTGTTCTCATAGAGGCTGCCCAATATGTTAAAGATAAAAAACTCAATCAAGCTATAGAATTATTGAAGGTGAGTGTTTTATCATGATATTTGGTCTTAATGGAGCCTCAGTTTTGGTCGTATCCAATAAATTTTTGTAATTTAACGTATTCCGGTTTGTCATATGCCATATGTCATAATTAGATATTTGTCCAAAAACACAAACTCAGGTATTAGTTTCTATGCCAAAAATCAATACAATATCATCCATTAGTATGTGGTCCTTGCCCTCACTCCTTCCCGAGTATATCTAGTGCAGATTAGGATTTGTTGATTGAGACAGAAGATATCCTCATATGTATTGTCTAAAATGGCGTATTTCACCAAGGTATATTACTTATTTATGTAATATTTTGCATTTGTAGAGCTATGTAGAGAAACACCCTGAACAAGCATTCAGTTTAAAGCTAGTAATAGTACAGCTATATTTAACTCAAGGTTCTATATATCCAGCTTGTGATACTCTGAAATCATTGGGTAATCTACAGTATAAACCTGGAATTGTAAGTTATTCTTCTTATTTTCACCTTATCAACTCTCCATCACTTTCAGAGAGTCCACATAGTCTTGGCTTCTCCTTCTGTAGAAATATTACTTTTTGTCCAAAATCAAAAACCTCATTTCCACTTGGCATTACTTTCTGGGAGACCACATAGTCACAGATGTAAATTTCTTATTTTTGGAAATAAAAAATGCCTTTTAGTTAAATATTAGAAACCTTTATTCCCCACTCCCTCTGAAAGATTTAATCCACCAACCCTTGAGACCTGTTTACTGTGAGATTGTTTAAACAAAGCCATTAACAACTCCATCATTATATTATAGGTATCAGCTCTAGTAACACTGTATAATTCACAAGAAGATAGAGAATCAGCATCAGATGTATTAATTAATGCTGTTAAATGGTACAAAGCTAACGAGGTATTTACTCATTAGTGTTGTTTATTATGATACTTAATTAATGATAAGATTTCACTGACAATATTTTGCTGAAATATGAATAGAGCTCTTGGTGTCAAGTGTTTTTAGCTTACACGACGAAGAAAACCACGCAAGACAGACTCTGATATAGATGCATAACAATGGAATTTTTGAACTAATAAATAAATATTTTTTTTAACTTCAACCTATACCTCTGTTGGAATTAGATATATCTGTTGAATTTAGAGATCTGGGATTGCTTGGATCTTGTGTACCAACTATTCTATTAAATTATCAAGTTTTGTTTTGATGATATTGGTATCTTCCAGCCTAAATCTCCAGAATTGATCACTATAACCAGAGCTAATGCTGATTATCAACTGAAGATTGGTAAACCAAGTATAGCCGCTGGTATGTTAGAGGACCTTAGAAAGTATGTATCTATTAATCTGTATAATATATGTTCATTGAAATATAGTTCAGAAAATTGCAGTATAATTCGACTGTCTTTCATGTATCTACGCAAAATATCTTAAAATCAAAATTCAAGTGTGTTTCAAATTAAGGATGTTTAGCATTACAAATCAAGATTTTCCATAAATTCTCTCTATCCAGATATAATACATTTAATTCTAAGTTATCTTGCTTTATTTGATTATTTTATTTATTTCAGAGCTAATCCCAAAGATTCGAGAGTTCTAGCTCAACTGATCTCAGCTTATTCTACTTTTGATACCAATAAGGCACAACAGTATCCTTTTCAAAACTTATTTGTGCTCTTGCCCAATGGGTGAAAGCCTTTGCTCAGTATTTTAAAACTGTGAAAAACCGCACCCCTTATCAATAAGAAACAGTTGATCACTTTATCCAAGTAGCTTTGAATGAGAGAAAAAATTTCATATGAATATTCATGAATTATTTGTTCACAAGCATGTTGATTGGCCAGTTTGATTATCATGTGACATCATGAATATTTATTGCCTCATTCCCTTATTTGAAATACTTAGTTTAAATTCAAGACAAGTTATAAATCTTTAACCTAGTATTTAGATTAAGTAAAGAACTACCACCAGTAGAAGAAATAGCTAAAGATATAGATGTAGTATTATTAGAAACATCATTCAGTACTCTGGGACACAAATACATGAAAAAAACACAGAAAGCAGAGGCTTCACCTGCTGCGTAAGTTTTATTAAACGATGTTTAAGTCTTGTAATTACATTGACTTGGCCACATTGGTAATGTACTGCCATACTTTGTCAGCTTACCTCATTATCTAACTGTCAACTGCCGAAGGTTCATTGTTCATTTGTATAAGAAACATATTGGCTCTTGCTCTTTGAGGTCTTTGTCGACGCTTGTATGCAGTGTTATTTGAAACCAATCTATTTGATGCCATGGCCAGTGTGTTCAAGACTACGTCCCACCCCTTACTGATAAGGTGATTGAAGGATCAATTTTAATGATTGATTGATTACTGTTAGATGTAATTGAAGATTACCATAAGATTGGGTTTTCTGGTTCTGGCTGATCATTTATTACTTATGTTATATTTACAGAAGTCCAGCTGGAGATGGTTTGATCACCAAGAAGAAGAATAAAAAGAAAAAGAAGGGTAGGTTTGAAATACATAGACATTAAGTGATATGAGCTGTCTAAAGTCTTAATCTTAAGCTGCCCTTACACCAGTTAAGTATGGTTACGAATAAGAATATGTTTAGAACGCAACTCTTATGCAACTTTTCGTCCTGTTCATTGCCCAAATTAAGGAAAATGTATGTCTGGTTTCTAACTCGTATGCTCAAATTATTTCAGGAAAATTACCCAAGAATTATGACGCGAATGTTAGTCCTGCTGATTTAGATCAAGAAAGATGGTTACCACGACGAGAGAGGTCGTATTACCGTGGTAAACGACGAGATAAAAAGAAAGATATTGGTAAAGGAACTCAGGGTAGTTCAGGTCCTTCCGGTGACATGTAAGTCCATATTTTTCAAGGAGCCACTCGTCGGCCATTAGTCACACCTCTTTAGTCTAAAAACTTCACCCATTTTCAGCTAAAACAATGAGACTTAGCCTATAACAATAGATGACTCATTGAATGACACACAATGACAGTTGACTGTGAATAGAGTTCTTGGTAGAAGGGTTGTGGCACAGTTAGAGAGTTAGAATCTCAATATCTTTTACTGAAGTATGTCAGAACAAATGATGATTTCAGTGTGAAGGTCTGGTGACCACAACCATCTTTTCTCAATATTCCAGTTAATAATTAACTCTTTTTTTTAAATATCTAAGTGGTACAGTAAGACCTCTGTACTCCAATTCTTTTAACAATTTAATTGTCTTCTGTTTCAGGGATGCTACAAAAGCCTCACCGAGTACTGCTTCACCGAAAACAGTTACTTCCCCTTCTTCTGATGGCCCGCGACATCGTGGAGGAAATCAAA
>NW_008708358.1:2696106-2810581 GCF_000327385.1 Lottia gigantea
ACAAATAAAGCTAACAAATTGTCTGTCAATATAAAGTAAAGCTAACAAATTGTCAGCCAATACAAAAACAGCTAACAAATTGTTAGTCAATACAAATAAAGCTAACAAATTGTCAGCCAATATAAAGTAAGCTAACAAATTGTCAGCCAATCTAAAGTAAAGCTAACAAATTGTCTGCTCATACTATAAAGCTTTCAAATTTCCATAAGATCATTAACGTAATACAAAAAAAATCAAAATTGTCGTCATAAAGATATATAAAAATGTGGCATGAAACCACATCTAGAAATAAAAAAGTATAATTAAGCCAAGTTACCCATAATTCTAACTTTTGAATTCAAACATTTGGCATTGCTATTTGGATGAACTACTCTAGTAATGGGACTTTAACAAAGAATGGTTTTCACATGCTTTATCTAATATCCATGTGTATGGAATATTTAGGGGTTTAATTCTCTAGTAAAATAATAATAAAGAAATTTATAACAATGATATATTCATACCTCTACTCATAACTAAACCACATCTTGCTATACACTAATTTACTCCAAACACAAATACCCACTGATAGAAAACTGATATCAAATCTTCACTCTATATAGGCTATCTCAATTTTAACAAACTTCAAACCATAAGTAGAATATATCATAAATATTATAATGAGGTATTTACTGCATAAATTACCATATTTAAATATTTGAATTAATACAATATTATAATACAATGTGCTGGCAAGATATATCAGTGGATTAATACAGATTTCAAACCATACCTAAGATACACAAACATTATTCAGTTTTATTGCATAAATTATCAGATAAAAATTAAAATTATTACAATAATATAATATAATGAAAACTCCTGGCATGATATATCGTTGAATTGATACCACATGATAAATATGTGGTGAAACATTAGTAGGATAGAACATAAAACATGAAGTTTTTCTGCGTTAATTAAAATAAAACAAAATATTTAAAGTTATTAAGATATAACGCAAGGTATCCAATAGCATTCATAAATACCTTACAGAGAATACTAAACTTGAGCATAAGATATACATGATTGTATTCTTTAAGTAGATGTATATTCGTTTTATATAGTTTTTTAATGAGGTTACGCCTCAGAACAGAAAGGTACAAAATATCAGGATTTACACAAAAATGCAATAAAAAAACTTGGTTTTACAAATAAATATGCATAGGATAAACTCTTAAAAATAACAACTTTATCACAATTATCAAGAAGATAAGCACAATGTCTAATAAAAAAATTAGACCAATCGTTCGTTTTGTTTTTTTATTACCTATTATTTTTAATATAGCCACTTCAGTTAGGGTCTAATGAAAGCCCTCTTGAACATTCATCAAATTAACCTTTTGACCCGACCTGATTAACACCACGTTACAAAATGCCAATGCTGGAGAGGATAAAAATTTGAATGGTTCAAGCACACGTAATTGAGACTGGCATTTTTACATATAATATTTAAAAAAATATGGGCACTCTTTTGTTCGTTAATGCAATTGACGTTGCCCTAAGTTGTGCCCAAACATAATACAAAAAAACCCCAAAATTACATAATTGCTTTGATGCAACTTTTGAACTGGAACATAACTTCAGCTAATAAAATAATGTCTGTAAAATACCAAAGACTTCAGTTGGTTCGAATTCATGATATGAGAAATGTCTGACAAAATCACTGTAATAAATTCAAGATGATCTTTCAGTCAATTGACAAATTACTCCTGATTTAGGTTTTGACACTGGCAGCCATTTGTAATTAATGTCTTGGTTTTCTACCAAACTCCATTCATATTTCGTCATCATTTTCTTTAGTATTGTCTGAAAATATAAATTTGTTTATCAACTTTTTAAACATTTAAAATCGCAGAAAAAAAACAACAAATGATGTAATTGCTTAAGAGAATGGTAGAATGCCATTTCAAAACACGTATCAATTTTCAGCAAGTACTTTAACAACAGTATAATCCTTTCAACCACAGGCATCTGTTTCTATAAATAGTCGACTCTCTCTATAATAGTATATATATCAGAAGGTGGTTAACTCTTGTCACGACCATCCTCACTTCAGACGCCTTTCTACCATTTACCGTAATGAAACATGATCCCAACCTAATATGAATCTGTGTATACAAGCGTTAGCAACCTTCTCATATATACTATTATAGAGAGAGAAACAGATGCCTGTGGTTTCAACCCAGTTTACCAGTAATATATTTACACAATATACACCTGAGCAGCTGTTAAAGCAGCTGTTGATGACCAAGTGATGTCACATAACGTTAAGTTGAATATTACTTGAAGTTCAGGGTATGTGAGGTTTTGTTTCATTTACACCCAGTGTTCAAAGAGTTAAAGTGTCTAAATACAGTGTGCTCTGTGATATTCTACATCTGAGTATTCTGACATTCTGCGAAATCCGACTTCATTTTCTGGTCCCGATTGATTTCCTTCTTAGACTAGTTTAAAAAACTCTGAGTACTCTGACACTCTTTGTTTTCCGAATTGCGAAATGTGTATACATTAATTAACTTACATTAATTATAACCCAAACTAATCGGTCTCCTACACAGCTTCTATTATCTTTACCAAAACAAAATAACTTCTTCTTTAGTTCTTCTTTATTACTATAATATATAGATAAACCAATAACATAAATCTTTTTCTAGAAAATGAAATAAAACCTGTTCAACTTGTATAAATATCTTATCAAGACTATAGCCACACAATTTGTGACAAAACCACTTCCATCCCCTTGCCATTACCCAGCACTGGTCGTCAGTAAATAAATAATAGTCCAGCTTACCTAGTGTTCCACCTACCAGGGTAGAATTGGTCTGGGTTATTAAATACGAGAGGATCACGATGGGCAGCAGTCGTAGAATAGACAATAGATTGTCCTGCTGGTATTGTATATCCATCTACTACAAAATCCTATAATAATAATAACAGATATATGTCTGCTGATCAACTAATTTCCAAATGCACCTTTTATATCATTGATGGATATTCTACTAATGGTAGCAAATCAGTGGCATGAAATTCTCAAAGTATAAGTACTCCATAATCTGTAGTCTTGTCATTTTAATATTGCATTCCCAAATAGGGTTGGTATTCAGCCTTTTAGTACATAAATCTTCAGGTTTTACCAGTGAAAATTCACAGTTCTGTTTCGTACCTTAATAACCTCTCGTCTTCCACCAAAAAATGGAGGATAAAAACGCTGAACTTCCAGTAAAAGATGTTCATGGAATTCTTCATCTAATAAACAGGCTTTCTGCCACGAGATCTGGAAAATTCAATTCCTTGTTATGCGCAATGTCATCGGGAGGATTTCCAAACATAAAAGTGAAAACCAACTGATAAAAGATTAACTAGGAATCTCGCAATCTTCTGTAAAGGCTGTCTACTATGAAATACTTTTCTAGATTGGGATAATGCAGACCGGCAATGCCATGTACAGATTCTCTCAATGGTAGGAAATGGTGTGTGCTATATTCACAATAATACTGTATCAGGCTACACAGTTTTTGACTATAAAGGACATTAGAAGATGCCAGTTATCCCCTTCTCAATAGTATATCCCAAAACTAATAACAGTACCTTACCTTATCTGGTTTTCCAGTCTCAACTATAAATGATGTTAATAATGATGATATAGCTTTAGGTACCAGAGCAGACGTAAAGAGCAGTAGATGATTATTAATGGTTGAATCATCTAGTTCATCTATCTCTTCTAATTTTACATGGAAACCTTTTTTATCCTCTTTTCTTCTAGCTTCTATCACTTTTAATAGCTCTATCTAAAATATAACAAAGTGAAAAAAAGTGGAATAGTACCTGAAGCACTTTTAAATTTCAAACTTTTGGCTTGTATAATAAGTAAAATATGAACTGATATAATCCAGATTGATCCTGATTTTCAAGTCTACCTGAATATTACTAATCAATATTGATGAAGTTTGTTTTAAGATCTTACCTTGGCTTGTAGAGCTTTACTATAAGTCGACTGACTTCCTAATCCAGGCACTTTTACTGATAATGGCATTGAAATTATTCCTAAAATTACAACATCATCACAGTCAGATACAAATTCATTAATCTCTTTAATAGCCTCATTCTTGTTGAACCCTTTACAAATGTCGCCTAGCAGTTTCATAATTCAAAATTCAACTTAATTTACAAAGCAAAATAATTTTATACCAGACAATGTGCTGCTGGAATGTTTCTTTTTCGTTTTCGTTGCCTAGGCCAGTGACTAGTAGAAAATATTATTCTAATCTCAAACAAACACAGAAGATGAAACTATCTATCAAGAGGTGAAAATACAAAGATTTCCAGCATCCTATTCAGTAGCATATTCAGGGGGGGGGGGGGGCTTTGGGCATCGCCTCGGAGAGACACTTTTCATTTTTGGCCTCTCCCTCAGGCGTTTTCTAACACACCCCTGATCCTAATGTTTTGAATACATACCATGCCAGTGAGTTGTAGTTAAAGAACTAATGGTTTCACTTAGATCTTTCATTTCATCAAAATCCAGGCCCAGAAATAATGTTAAACAGATCTCGGTCACTAGTCGTTTAAAAAAGGCGTATATACAAAGAGGTTTACTGTAAACAGATACAAAACATGTAAGACATATCTGGGAGTAAACTAATCCAATGTAAGGTCTGCCGAAAGTTTTTCAACAAAAAGGTGGCTTCCTTAAAATATCTTACTGTAAACATAAATTTTTAAAATCTCATTATGTGGTCAAAACAAGCATGTCCGTCATCACAATATATCAGGACAGGGTGCACATTACTAGGGAGTAGGAAGGGTGTGCATTATATTCATAATTATACTGTACTGTGTTTCTAGTCATACTTACCTTGTGTCTAGGCTCTGGATTGCCTTGTCCACAATTCTACAATAAAATAACAGTTTTGATGAAACCACATCAGTTAATATACAATAAACTACCTGTATACCATAATATGTGTTCTATTATTTTATGTGATCTCTAAGGATTAATCAGAACCAAGCATAAGAGTATTTTTCTTCTTGGCAAATGAGGTGTTGAATTATAACAGTTTTGATGAAACCACATCAGTTAATATACAATAAACTACCTGTATACCATAATATGTGTTCTATTATTTTATGTGATCTCTAAGGATTAATCAGAACCAAGCATAAGAGTATTTTTCTTCTTGGCAAATGAGGTGTTGAATTATTACCTCCAAGAAATAAAAACTAGGTTGATCTTGAAGAAACATGTAAGATTTTTATTAAACATGTGAAGTTTTAATACCTGTCGACTGTTTGTTGATATGTTTTGATACAATCATCAGTAAACAACTGAAATAACGCTTCTCGTAGCTGTTCAGCAGGCTTACCTAAAATATTGGAATAATAAAATAAAAGAAATGAATTTAAGGGACACTGACTCTTTCTGTTCTGTGTCGTAAACATTGCCAATATACCTGGTTCATTGAAAGTTTCTTATAATTTGTGGGTTTTAAAATAAATTTGAATATTTTTAAAAGCTTACCATCAGTAAAAAGAATATTTTCACCAAAAATCTGCCCCAGAAAAGTTTTATATCCCAACTCATTACAGTTGTCTTTATCTGAAATTATACCAATATATCATTCTTGCTGAAATTGGTTGTCCGATATACAGAGATGTTTTTCCGAGATTTCAGCACCAAAATAAAATATACCAAATTTAAAATCTATTTAAATCATTGACCAATAAGATGACTGGAACATTAAAATCATATTAAGTTAAGTTTTCAAAAATACGCCCCTGCCTTAAAAGCTACTTATAAAGTAAACATGATGAATGAACTGTATATCATTTAAAAATCTTACCGGCAAAGATGTCAATTAAACCTTGACTTGACCCAACAAATACTGTTGGTTTGAGCAGGAATCGAGTTAAAAACACACGACTTTTATAATGTTTGGCATTCTTCTCAAAAAAACTTGGTGGATCTTTATAAAAATCATAAGATTTGTCTCCAAGTAAAGGAATTCCAGCAGATCCTGGTGGGTGTTTGGTTCCATTGTCAGCCATTTTGAGACTGAAATCGAATAATTGGTTAGATCACAGATTTTGGTAGATCTTCTTGTACAAATTTTGTAACCTGTAAAAAAAAAAACGACCCATCAAAGACAAAATGCTGTAACACAACTTTCAAGCAATAGGTTTATTTCCTCAACTATCATAAATTTTTGATCGAATTTCCCTGGAAGCAGACAATATTTTTTTAATTTCCTAAAAACACATTTCTAATGCAATGGCTAGCATCCAATCAAAACACTTGTAATCCTTCCAGCTAAACTGACATAAAATGGCCTAAGCTTGATCTGTCTTGCCACACAGCAAGATGATTATCTCACTTCCAATGAGTTGGACCTGTATCCCTTCTCACAGCCTTTCTGTCCTTATTGGCACTTCAATAACAGTAGATTCTAAAAATATAAAAATATTTGACTCATTAATTTACGGTTCAAGAAATCATACTTAAATACATAAACCCAAAAATAGTCATCTTAAACATTTCCTTATTTTCATTCTAAAGCCACAGCCACAATTTATACTATAACTAATAAACATATCTATGTGCACTCTCCAAAAGGAATGTCCAGCTGTAAAAATCAAATAAGCCACCAGTTAAACATATTAAAACACTCAGGATAGTCTGAAAGAGAGTAGACTTAGGCTGGGCACTATACCTTTATATAAATGACAAATATTGCATTATCCACTTGAACCAATATCACCCAGCTCTAATAAGACTTGAAGACAATACCACGTATTATGATATACCAACAAAACAAAATCAATACCATAAAATTTTAATATGTAATGATTGATATCAAACAACTAGATTTTTCCAGCTGAATAATGAATAGGCTAGACGATAAATGAAACAGATGTTGTAGACAACTTGTGTTCAATTAGAATTGATTTTTTATGATGTAATAACATTAGTTAGGTTTTGTACAGGTATGTAATAATAGCATGATGATAATACTTGAATAACGATATACTATAAATCTAGAGGTCATACTTAATGAATTGAATTAGATTTTTACCGTCTACTTTTCTAATCTTAAATAAGCAATGAAAATCAAATGAAATCAAGTTTTTAATCCTATTTTTTTCTCTTCATTCAGCTACAGTAATGAAATTGGCAATGCAATCTCAGATATTTCGGCCCCTCTCGGACGTAAACCTGGCTCCGCTACTGAGGGGGAAACAAGTCTGAAAAATCAGAAGCTATGTAGTTTTAATACACCTTAAATAATGGGTTCTGCATGAGATCAAAGATATTGATTTGACTTGATTGTGGTAATTTCAGTTCAACATTTTATTAAAATTTTTATTACTCACTGGTTTCAAATTAGTCTACATAAATAAATGAATAAATGAACATCTGACTATTGACTGGACTAGAACTCATAGTGAGTAAATTTCATGAGGTATCTCATCCATAAACACTTGGTGATTAGGCCCCCTTCCTTAATCTTTTAATCTAGGCCTAATCACTCAATTCGACTTTTCCACTTGTTTATGCCCTTCATTAAGACCTATGAATAATAAACTTCCGGAATTTTGTAAAACATCACACAAACCTTAAACTACAAAATCCTGGTTCGTTATACCTTAATGATACAGCAGAAATTCCGATAATATCAGATCGATTCGAAACCATTGAACCTTATCATTTTCTTCTTTCATTTCATTTCTTATGTCAACAAGATGGGGTCAACTTTGATTTTCATATAAAAACGATCAAGGTGTTCATTGGTTAACTTTCAATTGAGGATACATGAAACAATAGTACGGTGTATATTTATGTATTTATGTGTAATAATGGGTCTCGTCATGCAAAATAGGTAATTATTTGAAAATTTGACATAATGAGGTAGAATTGAATCATTACCAAATAACGAATCGGTTTAATTTTATCAAGTACGACCATTCAGTAGACTTGATTATTTGGTCATTCAATAAACTAGACGTCTGGACAATCGGGAATACATTTTGTATTAGTTACAAAGAATATGTAAACAAAAATGGCGGGAGATGAAGCATGTTAATGAAATACTTTACCAATTTTAACAGACGAAAAGCTTCATTACGAAACAGTGTCATGTCTTCTCAGGCCAAAATATCGTCTTTCTTTTCAACCTCTAATAAACGGCCATTGTACGATAATAATTCCGATCAGGTGCGATCAGTCATTTTACAATATGAATCTTCATGCATTCATTCATTGCCATGTATCAGTTTTATTCCCTAGGCATAACTCATGGACCCTTCTTTCATGTTCTTATTGCCCGTTTGTTGGATGGATTAGGCCTACAAGTTAAAATTTTCAATTTAGTAGACACTGTGATGGGTTTCTTAGCCTCTGATAGTGACCCCATTAAATTTATCCTTACATTTTGGCCTATGCTATGATCATTTCAAATTTAAAAAAATTGCTAGGGCTAGGGTGAAGTTTGGCAAATTGGAAAACAATTTTTGGTGTCAAATTCAAGTATACACTGTCATAAATCTCAGGACCAATTTCAATCAAATATAAATTAAAGATCTAAAATGCCAATTTGAATTTGATAACTTCCTTCTCTTTCAGAAAACACCCACAAAGAAAGGAAAACTGGATAAAGAACAGAAAGCAGAGAAAGAGTCGCTTTCCCCTGAACAAGTTAAAAGAATGAATGAAAATAAAGCTGCAGCCATGGAGAAATTAAAAACAAGAAGATTGTCACAAGAATCCACTGAGTTAAAAGATTTGATGGGAAAGTCGTGGTATAAGGCATTAGAACATGAATTTACAAAGTCCTACTTTACACAGGTAATAAAATTTTGGCTTATCTACTGTGGAGTGGAGTAATGAAGGACACTTTTGACAGGACAACAGCATTAGCCATTTTTTTTTTACTTTTGTAACAGGTATGGTTTATAGCCCACTTGATACCTTTAACATGTCTGTCCCTCACAAGACAACTTGGACTAAAACAAAGTTTGACCAGATTAACTGATTAACTACTCTATATTTACAGCTGTGTAAGTTTGTAGAAAATGAACGAAGTAAAGGAACAGTTTATCCTCCACCACATCAAGTTTATAGCTGGACAAATTTCTCTCCAATAGAAGAGGTGATATCTAGATTATTTTCTCTTGCTAACTATCTCTTACTTTGCCTCAGTACAGGAGTCAATCAGATGGGATGTTAAATATTTGTTCAAATAAGCAATAAGATGAATGTGCTACAGAACAAAAATTCCTGGGGAAATAGTACAACATTGTTGCACATTGTATTGTATTGCTTTGCCTGTCAGACGAGCAGGAACCAGGCCATGTATTCTCGAAATGATCTTAGCTCTAGGATGTCCTAGAATCAGTGTTAGAAGATAAGAATCTAGGACATCCTAACGCTTTCGAGCGTTTCGAGAATACGTGGCCAGTAGTAGTATCTTCGTGGAATTTTCATTTGAAGGTTTGATTTGTGTGAAGCAGTATTATACAGTTATTATTCTAATTTTCAGGTAAAAGTTGTCATTTTAGGACAGGATCCATATCATGGTCCAAAACAAGCACATGGTAAGTTGACATATTCTATTTGTCTGTTATAGAAACACAGAACATCTCAGTGGCCCAAGAGCCAGCTATAAGAATCCTAGATAGAGATACAAGAGTTCAAACCGCTCTGAAGGGATCAGATTGTATATAATTGATATTTTCTCTGTTTCAGGATTATGTTTTAGTGTACAGGAAGGAGTGAAATCACCCCCTAGTCTAGTCAATATGTATAAAGAATTAGCCAATGATATTCCTGGTTTTAAAATCCCTACCCATGGTACTCTGAATGGCTGGGCGGAGCAAGGTTGGTCTCTGTAATATTTTTCGGGAAACTTATAAGGAATCAGACATGCAGTCTCAAAGATTTTTTTTCCTGTCTAAAACAGTACATAATGACGTGACAGAAGGCCAAAAGACTTATACATCATAGTTATATGGAAGGGATATAATCCATGTGTATGTGTGGCTACAGACAACAGTGAGGATAAATGTTACGGTCTCAGTATTTATCTGACTTCATTAGTCCAGTAGCTTGAAGTAGTTCACCAGATCAATGCCAAGAACAAATACAGACTTATAATTTTGATCATAGAGGCTAAACATGTAATGATTGCTTGTCAATGATTGCTTGTCAAATTTATACAGTTGGCAAATCATATAAATTGTTTTTTGTCATTTTTAGGAGTTCTCTTATTGAATGCCTGTTTAACAGTTAGAGCATCCCAAGCTAATTCTCATGCAGGGAAGGGATGGGAAAAACTGACTGATGCTGTGATAGCTTGGATCAATAAGAATACCACTGGGGTTGTCTTCATGCTGTGGGGAGCCTATGCACAGAAGAAAGGTGCTCATATCAATGCAGTAAGTATGACCTCTTCCCTTTTCATTGTTTGAAATTTGTTTTGTCAACCCTCCATTGCTTCTTGGAGCGTCTTTATTGGCATGCCATTAGCTGCAGACTTTTTTGGAGGGTTCACAAGTTTACATGAAATGTTCTTTTGGAGTTTATCAACCTTTCAGTCTACCATTTGGTAGATGCATCCAGAAAAGTAAACTTCACTAAATAATAATGTATATTTGGTATCTTGTTTGTCAATAAGGCATTCATTTAAGAGAGTTCACATACCTAAATTTATTAGGATATTTTTGTTTTTTCAGAAGAACCATTGTATATTGAAGTCAGTCCATCCTTCACCATTATCAGCTCATAGAGGATTTCTAGGCTGTCAACATTTCTCTAAGTGTAATGACTATTTAAAACAACACAACAAGACGCCAATAGATTGGACCCATTTACCTCCATCTTAAGGAGACAGTTAAAAACTCCAAAGAACAGTCTTATCACTATTTTGGTGACTTGTGTACTATGCTAGTTACTATACTAAAAGTGTTCATTCGGATAAGATCCGAATTATTTACTTAATCAGCTGATAGGAGCTCCATTAAGCTATTTGAGTCAGTTTTCAGATTAATTATTTTGATTATTTAACTTAAGTTGTAAAGTTCAAATTTAAAGGAGTTACAGTTATAGTCCAGCAGTTCTTTTCAGTTTTGAAGTTTTGACAGAAAGCTTTGACAATAGCTGGACAATATTGTGGTCTCTGAAGCAGTAGCGGAGCCAGGTTTACATCCGAGGGGGTGAGATATCTGGGTGAGATATCTGAGATTGCCCCCGAATCTTTAACCTAGTTATGAGATTTTTGTCTGAAAAACTTGCATTCGGGGTTGCGAGGGGGAGTTGCTGCCCCATCTGCCCCCACTTTGGCTCCGTGACTGCTCTGAAGGATTTAATAGCTTGTTATTGTAACAGACAATATATTTTTTTTATGTTTTATTAAGAAACTAAACAAATGAAAAACTAGGATTTTTGTATATGACTAAAATAAATATGTTAATAGCAAAAATTACGATATTTGAAAGACATGGTCAGCTTTTAAGTTTGTCAATAATTTTTAGAAATAAAGTTTTAAAAAGTTAATATTGTATTGAAAAATATTATGTACCGGTTAAAGTCTATGATAGATCTAAAAATATTCAGCGTCGGTGAGATCTTGTTACTCGAGAATGTAACTCATAATTGTCCACGCTAAGAGCTTCCGATGCGGTAAATGTTTGGACACATTCTGCAATGTCTGAAATAACTTGGAGATGATCAGCGTTATCCTCCCCTGTCAAAGAATCACAAGTAGGTGACACCACAGATTCCTTAGTAACGTCGTTGTCTAATAAATGGCGTAATATCTTCGTAGGTCGTTGAAAAACGTCTTGTGAAGCTTTGGCTTCATTCATGGCTAAATTCACCGATTGATGATCAAGGTTTGTGTCCTCAAAAGGGACTTCTTCTGTGATCATCTCTTCTCTTGAACAAAATAGGTAAACGTTGTTAGTATCATCTACGAACTCCGAGACATGGTCTTTCCTATCACAGTGTTCCACGATGACAGTCTGAGATGATTGGCAGTGGGTACCGTCCAAAGGATTCTGTTGCGAATACTTCTGATCATGGATGTGTGGATCGGAATAAGGTGTGCTGATATTGCTCGAATCCACCTCACTCGGTGCATACAGTTCAGGAGTGTACTTAATGTCATAAGGATAATATCCGCTAAGGTACCCCGAGTCGACGGTTTTGTCGGGATGCGTATACTGAGCGTCGCTCTGGTGCCAATCCTCGCATTCCATCTTAGTTGTATTGTCATTGATCAGATGCGATTGAACATAATCGTAGTTTTCAGAAACAGACTGGTACTCATTTTGCCTTGGCTGTGTATCAGGATCGGATTTGCACACGTATTGGTCTTGCTCTGGCATCTCAGTCGACTGTGCACTTTGTTCTTCAAATGAAGTGGTGTCCACATCCACAAATTCGGCCACATCCATACACGCGGAGTCGATGGTGTAGCCGTCATAATTAACCTGCTCTGGAGGGCAGCTTTGCTTCTTCTTACCACCTTTTCGATGATGCGACTTTTTCTTGTCCATCACTCCCCCGATGGTGGTTAGGGTTAAGGAATTGGTCAAAGTCTCCGGAGAAGGTATTTTAATATCAGACGCCTTGAGGCTGTAAGAAGGATTCAAGATGTCACTCGATTGACTCAGAAGCTGTGAAGTGTGTCCGATAGAGTCTTGCTCTGTTTTTACCTTTTGGGATTTTTTATTTCTGCATCTGGTTAAAGTTTGTGAAACTGGTTTGGGTTCTATGATGATTTCGCTGGAACACTGTTGGCACTGTTTACCATGACTACAAACATTGGCGTCCAAAATATCCATGACTTGTTCTTCAAGAACGGTTTTGGAGTCCGTTGCTACCAGAAAGTTTCTCCAACTGAAACAAAAATGTTTGGTTGAATATCTAGTACTGGGATGCGGTGAGTAGTTAGCGGCGATTAGGGACAATGATCAATTGATTCGCACTACAACCATCTCGTTTATTTTTCTATTCATCTGGCAACCTCATCTGCATTCAAAAATCATAGTGGACAAATTGTTGCAATGTTAGGACTGGATGTTTCTTGCAAATAATCAACCTTGCTTGAAAGGTGTGTGGCCTTATAATTAACCTGGCTTCCAATCTATCTGGGAAGATTCTCAACCACTCTTTCGATTTTCACCAAAGAGAGGAGAGTTGACACATTCCGAATAATTAATACTCACCCTCCAACGTTCAGGTTGAGTTCAGATGTGACCTTCTCTGGATAAGAGTAATCGTAGTCGATATAAAAAGGATCATTGGGATCAATGGAATGGAATTCGAACTCACCACCTGAAATCAAGCGAACAAATTTAGTTGCTGGGGTGCGTTCAAATCTGTATTCAACCCGAAATAGACAGATCTCTTCCTATTGTTTATGTCTTCATAGATATTGGATTGTTGGTGATTGTTAACTTTAAGGACCACCAAGTTTATTGGTAGGTAGAGCATGTTCCACATAGAGCCAAGCTAACAGGACCACAGCACACAATTTCTGCCTTGGCGACATAGGAATGTCATGCGTTTTGCTCCGTATTACCGTTATAGAAGGACAATATTATGTCAACATGTTTTCTCTTACCTTTGAACAAGATGTTATCTTTGGGAATATCTCGAGGAGACAACTTATCAAATGGACCGTATTCGGAGGCAGGGAAAGCAAACGTCCACGTTTCTGTTTCACCATTTTCATTGTTGTTCTGAGTGTAGGAGAAATGACGCTCTTGGCTACCCCTGGAAAGAAAGTTTGACACTGTATGTAAAGGAAAGATAAACCCGGTTTGTGACTAAAATTTCCCTGATGTCTTAGATCTACAGGCCCACACAGCTTTGACAGTTTGGGAATCGCCATGTGTCCTACCCGGCTTTGTATAATCAAAGGTTAGTTTACCAGAATGTTATTCTGTAAATCGACCTGTGGTCAATAGATCGGATCATAGGTGACAATGCCGATTAATCAAATCCAAGTCATCCTCTAGTGTTCAAATATTCAAAAACTTTTTATATTCAGATGCAATGTCAAGGCAAAATATCTCACTAACTGTCCTTAAAGATGCAGCCCTTGGTTTCCCAGGTTATTCCAAGCTGTAATTCATACTTACTCATCTGAGATGAATTTATGATGTGAAGTGTCTGGCATTGTCTTCATAAATTCTGGAAAAAAAGAACAATAATGCATAAAAAGCACTAACGGAAGAAACTGAATACTGAAAATTGTAATAGTGCAAAATATCTGCGTTCCGGATGCAAATACAAAGTTAAGATGACCTCTTTACAGTCCCATTTAGGGTCACGTCTGATCAAGAACTTGGATCCGATGGTTGCTTACACCACACTGGGCGGCTTAAAGCATTTTCAAATAAACTCACCTTCAATCTTCACCACGTTTTTGTTGTTTTCAGTCAGGATCCCACTGGGTTGGTACTTCGTCGATCCTTTATCATGAATGGTGAAGGAGATGGGTTGGTTTTCTGAAGACATGTTCACAGTCCATGGATAATAGGACAATCTAGGGGGTTCCTCTTCCAGCGTCTTCACTGGATCCACAACTTTCTGGGTGGGTTTACTGACGTAGCTGATATGCTTGGAGACGTTTTGGACATTCTTGGGTTTCGATGATGTCGTCGACTGATTTGCTGGTTTGGATGCGATTAAGATTTGTCCAGATGGTTTTAGAGCGGCATTACTGGAGATCTGTGACTCTTGTTGTTTCTGAATTGTGGGCTGTGATCCAGAATTTTGGATTAGATACTTTGGATCAATAATGTAATGTGAAGAGGTCGGAGCTGTAGGTCGCAGAGCATGTGGCTGGACGTATGCTTGAACTGGGGTGACAACTTTGGTAGTTGGTATCACAGGGGTTGGTTGTACCGGCTGGAGTGGTTGCACCACTTGGGGCGCAGGAAGCAGTATTTGGTTATTGTTTGGATTTGATGCAGCTTCAGTAGCAATTCTGGCTAAAGTAGCAGATGATGAAGAACCATTGAATCTCGCCCATAGTAAACTGTGCGTTAGGATGTCGTCTTGACGCTTTTTAGATGGTTGTGGACGATATACCCATCCTGCAAAAACATTTATTAATAGTATACATAAATTAGAAATAAAGCGAATTCGATTATTTTCAATATATAGCCAGCTAGCAGGCATTTATGGTGTTTTCTACGACCAGGTTTGTATTGTTACTCACCGGGATGATCTTTCTTATGCTGGTTTTTAATCTGGTCTGCCTCGGCATAAAAAGGTTTCTTTTCTTCTGAAGTCATTTCATTCCAGACCTGACCAAGCTTGACACTGATCTCGGCATTAGTGGCATTAGGCATGGTCTGCGCCAGGTATCCGCGGTAGGTCCTCGCCCATACCATGAAGGCATTCATTGGTCTTTTGATGTTGCCACTTTTATTGCGACTGTTGGCTCCAGTAGTTCTGTAGGTCTCCCTTGTCCCTGAAAAGATCGTGTATGAGGTACTGGTATAATTTTGAAAAACAAATTTGCAGGGATTTGGCAAGCATTCAAATGGTAACCTACAACCAGAAAGGTATACACACAGTTTTTCTATTAAGCACATTGATGTCTAAAGATCGGTCGGCAATTCCTACATTCAAGATGAAAACGGAGGTTGAGGGGATTTCACGTTAAAGAAAGGCACTAACCTTGTTGCACACTGGCATTCTCTCTCAAATTGCTGACATAAGTCATTGGTTCCTGTTTACAAAGAGTCTGGTTCTTTACTACTGTCGGATGACCCTGTCCATTGAGACAATGACTTAATTTCTCAATCACTGTCGGATGAGCCTTGGTGGAATTCAGAGGATTCTGGCTGGTCTGGAGCATCAGCTGCTCCAGGTCGGTGCCCCGGACCTTCACCGTCGTATTATTGTCGCTGTTGAGGTAAATAACCGACTGATCCCCCGTACTCCCGTGGATTCTATCCCCAGTCTTTCCATTTTGAATTATAATGTATTGTACTGGTTGTCGGGAAAGGGCATCACTCGGGTTTGAATCCTTGATCACAAACATTGAGCTTGATTTGTTGTCTGCTGGGTTATCGGAGCCGGACACTGAACTAGTGGTTCGTCTGGTATCGCCACCTCCTTGTGAGTCTGTCAATTCTTCGTTCTGTTTCAGCTGATTTTGAGCATCTCTGATTACCTTGGCTGATTGCTTCGCTGGGATTTTCTGAAAGTAAATTTTTTTTCAAGTCAACTTACTTAATATGTCAAAGTGTGTTTATTATTTCCCACTCGAACATAGACGCTTATTTCATAGTTGTAGACAAGCCCTGGTTAAGGATCACGATCAGAATCCATTGCACAGCTCTTGAATGTTTAGCTACTCAGTCATTTAGATTTAGGCTTAGATCAAGTTGAACTAAATTGTAGAGACAAGATTGCGACTGAGAGTCTCTTATTTTGAGCCAATATAATTATCGAAACTTTGTAACTTCTTGACCTAGAAGCCTCCTGAAAATCTTTTTATTTAACCTTTCGTGCTTTTCAGTTCAGTCTTTCAGATCAGCTTGTGATGAACTTTCAGTTTCACCCTATATTGTTTGGCCGTTTAAATCGTCTCAAAATCACAATTTTATAAATATTATTCTTATAAGAGGCACTTGCTTACCTTCTTTGGTTTATCAGCTATCTTCTTTCCTTTGCCTTTCATTGTAAAAGATTAAAAAATAGTAAAAAATATTGCAGAAAATAAGAAAACGTCGAAGCAAACCGACAAAATGTCAGAAATAGCAACGGTTTCTATAACGCCAAACATGACGTTATGACGAGCTGTTTGTACTATGACGTTAAACCATTATGATTTGGCCACAAAGGGAAGCCAAATACGTCGATGCATTTTCAAGCGATGGATATAAACGAGACATTTATTTAAGATGTTATTCTGCAACTAAGAGCAATTTTAAGATTGCATGGCGCTCCACGAAAAGTTTTGAGTGCTTATAATGTAATGTCACGTAAAAAAAATTATGGATTGTTGTGTTATTACTGAGAGCTGCAACCTAAAACCATCATTACTGCTGTGATCTAATATACTCTACGTAAAGGCCATTATGAACTATTGTGGGCTAATATACTTTACGTAAATCCATTATGAACTATTATGAGGGTATATTATATGCCGTGTAAAGCCATTATAAAATGTTGAGCTATTATACTTTACGTTATGCCATTATGAACTATTCTGGGGGTATATTATATGCCACGTCAAACCATTATAAACTATTATGAACTCATATGCCACGTAAAGCCATTATGAACTGTTGTGAGCTTATAAACGATACGTAAAACCATTATCAACACTGATGTGAGCTTGTATACGCTACGTAAAGCCATTATGAACTGTTGTGAGCTTATAAACGATACGTAAAACTATCATCCACACTGATGTGAGTTTGTATACGCTACGTAAAGCCATTATGAACTGCTGTGAGCTTATATTCTTTACGTGAAGCCATTATGCACTAGCTATTATAATAATCTTCGTACTGTGTAGAACCATTAAGAATTATTTGCCGTTTGATATCTTGTAGCCACAGCAAATTGCGCTTAGCTCAAAACAATACCAGTCCTTGTCCACCAGTCCACCATAAGAGATATTTTCTGGAAAACATAATTGCTCTAAGATTATTACATATTGCGAAATAGTAGCCCTTGGCCACCCTTTTCTCTTCTTCCCTTTTAATCAACATATCATCCTTCAGATGTTTTCAATACTTTAATTAGATAATGTATCAAGGACACATAGTTAAAAGTTTCAAACTAACCCTGGGGTGTAGGTTTATACCTTTGGTGTACTGGACATTCTGTATTTGTCTGAATGGTGATTTTCATGGATACAGTGGTGATGTCAATCTGACTACGAAAAACTTGCACTGTGACAAGCTTTGCTATTTGGACACGTTATTACTTGTGATACAAGCCTAGGATTAAGATTTTGGTCTGAAATAATACGTCAGGATTTCCTCCACTAATAGGCTATCTATTGGTTTCTTTCAATGATTCAAAATAAAACACCGGTTTTTCTCTGTGATCAAATAATATTGAGACAACACTAAAAATTAGCTGGGAACATTGTATTGTATACAATCGAGAAATGACGACATACAAATCAATTATTGTATTGATTGACGGAGAATATCACGCGCTGTACAGCATATACGAACACGGTGAATGTCAATTTTAAAGTCCGTTTGATGGCCGATCATATTTCTCTGAAGCAAACCCGGTGTTTGTGTTTGGCACCGCGATCTCCTAATATGGTGTCGTCAGTTTTAGAAGGTAGTGTTGGGTCCTCTGGATCAGATGAAAACCCTCACTGGCAATCCGTACTAACGTGTTATTTATGCGGTGAACTCTTCCGAAGGCCTCGGATATTACCCTGTGGACATACCTTCTGTAGTGAGTGCTTAGCCCGGCTTCGAGAGGAAGTGATACGCGAAGGGAAATTAAACGGAACATACAGTAACAAAATGAAGGAGATTGGACATTTTGTGTGCCCAATGCCCGAATGTAGATATTCTATGCGTTTGATGAACTTGACTCGATTCTCGGCTAAAAATAAAACAGTGTCCGAAGCTATTGGTGCTTTAAAAAGACAACAACATGATAGACAGGTACGAGTATGATTTATACATTGAATGAATAAATGTATGAATTCCACAATGGATGAATGTATGAATTCCACAATGGATGAATGTATGAATAGCACAATGAATGTATGACTTCCACAATGAATGTATGAATAGCACAATGAATGTATGCATTCCACATGAATAAATGAATGATTTCCACAATGAATGAATAAATGAAGGTATGAATTCCACAATGGATGAATGTATGAATTCCACAATGGATGAATGTACGAATAACACAATGAATGTATGACTTCCACAATGAATGTATGAATAGCACAATGAATGTATGAATAGCACAATGAATGTATGAATAGCACAATGAATGTATGAATAGCACAATGAATGTATGCATTCCACATGAATAAATGAATGATTTCCACAATGAATGAATAAATGAATGTATGAATTCCACAATGAATGAATGTATGAATTCCACAATGAATGAATGAATGATTTACACAATTCATGAATGATTTACACAATGATGAAGGAATGAATGAATGATTTCTACAATGATGAAGGAATGAATGCATGATTTCCACAATGATTAATGCGCATGAATTCCACAATGAATGAATGAATGAATATTTGTTTCGAATAAAGTTTTATTTATATGTAGAGTGTAGGGACGAATATCTGTTATCTCAGTGATTTGTAAGGATCTGGTGGAGATAAATTCTTTATTACTATTGCCAGGCTGCAAACATAGTCTTCAATCTGTATAGCAATCAGTCCAGACCTTTAATTAGAGAACTAGAGATTACAACATTGATCTACAGTTAAAATGTAAATGAGCAATTCACCAACCCGTCACCATCTGCCTAGCAATCAGATCACAGATTTGAAGAATATGTATTGATTAATTTACATTCCACATTTTAGTATCTTATACTGCAACATTACTAATAATGATCCTCAGAGAGGGCTGCCAAGTTGACAAACCTAGTCGCATCTTGATGTTTGAGAGCTCTGATTTAGTGCAGCTCAAATTTTCTGACTCATATGGAAGAATGGCCCCGGAGACAATCTTTTCCGGTATAGTAGTTTTAAGACTCGTGGTGTACGAAATTAATGAGTCCAAATTATAAGCTTATCATAGAATCTTCGTTTGATTCTATCGAAGAACATGTATACAGACGCACAAGATGTTTGGATTACTGTCAAGAAGCACAAGCAGACTAAACTGGATGAATGGGGGCACGAGGACTTCAGTGGGTTGGGCCCCTCCCACTGGATTTTTGTTAAACATATGCTCTTCAGCATTTTTATGGTATGGGGGCTTGTGGGCTTGGCTCAACCAGTCCCTATGGTATTTGAGTCACTGAGCACTATCTCCAGTGCTCATTAAGTATTAATGAGTAGTTAATTAGATCTGACATCTAACAGTAATAAGGGAGGATAAACCAACAGGTTCCACAGCTTCTAGACTTAACACTAGCCTCGAGGGAATACAGTGTGAATTATCGACTGTCGGTTTGTTTTAATTCTACAATATGGTTTTAATCAATAGTATTATCGACTTATTAATCATAACACTGTATTTACTTAGATTGCATAAATTTAATGCATGCAGATCTGCATCTCCACAATGTCAAGCCATTGCGAAATTTGTCTTATATCTTGACTGCAATATCCACTTTCTTGTTTCACAGAATATAGCGATTAGATTGGATTGTATTCCAGCGATTACAGCCAATCAGAGACCTAGACAGAAAGCCTGTAAACATTACAGTGGCTGTATTCGCTAACGTACAATCCAACCAAATCGCTGCATTTACAAACTTCCGTGATACGAGAAAGGTGACTATTGCAGTCGAGGTAAAGGTCGAAGTTCGTAATAGCTTGACATTGTTACAACAACTCAACAGGATGACTTGTTTAGGGCACGGGTTGGGTGGTCATATCATTCATTTTGTTGAATAGAGCAGCTACCTTTGGCTACCGTTGGTGTGGTAACTTATGAGATCAAACATCCATATTGGAATGTCTTTCTGGTCCAGATAAGGCCATGTATTGTGAAATGAGTATAATTTTGCAAGAAATTTAATCTAAATATATATTTTATTTTCCAGGACGCGAGTACTCAGACAGATATCACTCTAGAGTCAGTAATTATTGCCATACCACAATCTCTTATACAAAATACAAGGAAGAAAATGGATGGGAATTCAACGTTTGTAAATACTGTATTTCAAAGAGCAATTAGTATGGACAATATCAGTTCCCATTATATACCACCACGTGATTTTACCTGGAGATCATGCGTTGCTATGCTCGGTGTTAATATCATTCAACAAATCATGCAAATGTAAGATTGTCTCCCTTCAGGAGGAATCGGTTTAAAGCCACATAGCTTTCAACAGCAGATAATGCAAATGTAAGGTTGTGAAATGATCTCCCTAAGTAGAACCTAAAGGAGTTCCCTTTATTAAATACTGTTGCTTCATAGACATCGCTAGTAAGCCACTGCGTCCTGCCGTTCTTCGCGATATCGAGGAAATGATATGAAAAAGATTGCTTTTCCATCCTTTCGCTATTATAATCTTGCCACATTTCGTTCTATTTTCGACAATACACCCATATTGTACAATATTTCATCCAAGCATTCGGCAAGTTTTAGTCATTAAGGAACTATTTTGGCATCGGAACTTTTAGTGTTACTTGTTCACCAAGTACACCCATGATAGTTTACTATTTTAATATCGTACTCTTAGAGTAACTCTCATGGTTACAAATAAAAGTAGCGTAGTGCGTAGGGGAAGCGGTCATTAGTTTGGGGCTCTTGTGTAACTGAGTTGAAAGTTGCGTTCAAAACTTGTGGCCACTTTTTATTATTCGCAACCATACGCAACTAGTGATCGCTATGGTATGAGGGAACCTTAAGGTCTATTCTGATCTCCTTTTTCGCCTCTGTTCCTCGGCAATTTGAAGTAGACATTCATATTTAACTTGCCGACACTTATCAACTCCCTGATACACAAACAAACTATTGTATGGTTTGAAAAGTATGGTACAGTGTAGATTTTTCGATATTCAGTTGGCAGCAAAGCTGATGGCATACTACTGTAAAAAATACAGCCAATTTCGAACAGTGTAAAAAGTTTGTTTTTTGACGACTTCCAAAAAGTCTCTATCTGTTCATACATAGAGCTAACAGACTGATTTCATTAGGAAAAAATCCAATAATTTGTCTAGAGGTGGGCACCTTTAATGATTACCAGTTGCGTATGGTTGTGAGTAATGAAAGTGGTCATGAGCTCCGAACACAACTCACAACTCAGTTGTGTGAGAGTTGCGCGTAAACTTATGACCGCAACCATACACCGGTGTGAGTGCCACTGAAGAGAAACTACACAAGAGTCAGCAAGTTTAGACTTTCAACCTCATTGTATGCTAATTAATCAAAGCGTGAATAGCTTCTTTGCATAAATCATATGAGCTATAAAAGCTATGGTGATTTCGCAGAAAGCAAAAGCTTGATACATCCCACAACATTCCATGACTGTCGCACCGGAGCAGTAGTCAAATATATATATATGTTCATGTAAATTGTAAATAAGCTATACCTGTTATGTTGTTATTTAGTTTAAATGTTTATTAAAGTCAAAAAGTTTTATGAAATGTTGAAATCGGGTTGTTTAAGATTGCTAAAAATCGCAATTGGTATGTTTATAGCTCGTCGAAAAGCATGGCTTTTCATAATTTAGTACAGTATCAACGAGGATATATAAGCCTCCTCCCTTAATTTAAAAAAATTAGTCTTTGATATCAGCTTTAGCTTTGATATCCTCTGAAGCAGCATTATCCAGGAGCACCACATTAATGGCCTCGGGATCTCCAGAAAGGGGATCTCCAGAAAGGGGAAGAATGAAGATTCACTTACATCTTTAGCAAGTTTCCATCAATATCTTAAAAACTTTTAAAAATCTTATATTTTATTTTAGCAGCATAGAAAAAAAGTTTATAACAAACAATACTCCAAGCAGTAAAATATTCCACAACTTTTTAGGTACATCAAAAATAAGTAAAAATCTAATAATAAAAACATGGCAGTAAAATTGATTTTATATATTATTATTAATAAGCAACACATTGTATAGTATTCTCTTCAAAAATAGTAAAGTAGGTCAAATATAGTTATGCACATGCAGATTGGTTTAAAACAACAACAGTTTATCATTGTTGAGTGTAAGATCTATGTCTTTCTGGATTTCTTAAAACAATTTATATAAGAATTATATAAGAATCTCTAAAATTGCACTGATAATCTTTACATTGGGGAATTTAAACCCTCTAGCTCTAATTTCGACATAACATTTTTTACAGAAGGGAATATTTAGCCAAAAAAAACAAAAAACAATTTCGTTCAAGTAGGTTTCTTTAAATTCAAACATCAGGGAGTAAGAGAGTGAAAAAAGTAATTCACCCATAGTGTATCATAAATTCTAGAAATGCTGGTGTTTATGAAATGCCCATGAATTGGCAAAATATAGTTGATGAATATGTATAAATATAGTTGATGAATATGCAAAATATAGTTGATGAATATGTATAAATATAGTAGATGAATATGCATAAATATATTTGACCTAGTACAATTTGCGTCCTTCATTATGCATGCCTGTATACATACAAATATTTCAACCAATTTGTCAAACTAGTTGATTTCATTTTTAGGTCCTATTCAGTTCTTATTTAACTTCATGGGGTTTCTATCATTGAGCAGTTTCACCTTAAATGATGTTGAATGAATCCCCATAAAAATTAGACATTGCAGCTTTCAGGGGCAAAATAAGAGTCGCCAAATATTGACCAATTCAAAATAAGAAATATAACAAAGTCTATCCTTTAGTTCTTGCGCTTTGGAGAATAAAACAGGACCATGTCAGCCAAATGAGAGGATGCAAGGTGCCCCAAATGTTAACCAGTGTTTTAAAGAAGATTAACCAATATGTCATGAAGTGAATCTTCCGCAATAAAATTTAGCAATCTCAAACTTTCTGGGTCACAATCAAAAGCTAAACTTGTATGCCATTGATAAATAAAGAAGCTATCAATGAAATTATAGAATTAACCTTGATATCGCTGTAGGTCTTCAAAAATACATGAATAGTCAAGCAAAGATACTTAAGTACATATGAGATTGCTTCAAAACACACTCAAGAGCAGTCTATTTTGATTTGAGGTAGAATAAGCAGTCATTAGCACTATATAAATCAGACTTATATTGTATTCATAACTACTTGTCCTACCTCAACATAAAGTGGATTGTCTATGTTTTAAATCATACCCATGCATGCAAAATATCTTGTTCGACTGTATCTTTATTTCACACAAAAATATCAAAAAAGATAACAAATAAGGTAAAGCCTAGCACCAACCATAAAAATAATTTTTGGTTATGAAATAAGCTCAGCTTCAAATTTAATAGTAGAATACAAGTTAAAAAAATCTACAGGCTTATTTATTGAGAAGTCAAGGGCAATAACTCTAAGACAGTTTCAGGCATCATTATGTTACAAATAAAATAGAGTGTATATCCTACCTCCTAATTTATCATTCCTGTTAGAGCAACTGGTGTGGTGTGCAATGAAGGAAATATTGAAACAGGAGATTTCCAAGAGCAGAGGGACAGGGATATACATGAAAACAACTCTTGAAAGGGAATTCCCCCTACTTCAATAAATAAGCCTGTAGTATAACAAATAACAAATAGACATCCAGTCTAAATAACATCTTGTAGTCCAAACTAACCACTAAAATACACTAATATATCTAGGTCTTGATTTCTTCCTTAGCTTGTTTGTTCTCACACCAATCCTTATAAATAAGGGAAAAAAACGAACACAAAAATGAGCCAATGTTTAGAGTGTGTAGGCTTATTGTGTAAAACACATGAAAAACAAACAAGTTTAGCTAGAAAAGTTATAAATGAGTTTTAATTTGACCAAAAATTAAAAGACAAATTGTGCATAGGCTAATCATATCAATTACTGATTCAGTTAAGTTGGAAAAGATTTGAAATACACGTGAGAGCGGACCATTTTTTTCCCCTTATCACCAACACATTTATATTTCTTACAAGCAAAGGAGGAAATCAAAACCTTATTTCAATAAAAAAGAAAATAGTAAATATTTAGCACTGATGTCCTCGCATAATATGTGAATAAAAGCCATACTTGTTGATACACTGTTTACCACAGACATTACAGACAAAAGGATCTGTATGTGAGTGACAACCAATATGGATTGAAAAGAGCACTTCATCTTCGAACGTGATGCCACAATGACTACATCGACTCTCTGAATTCTGTTGATCACTTTCCACAGAGTCGGAGGTTGAACGATTGCCAGTTCTCTGGGTTAGGAGGTCACATTGAACACTGCGGCTGATAAGATAAGTTTGAGACCGATTTCGACTGTCACTATAATTCAACTCATTGTCTATAGGTTCTCGTTTAATGACGGGTAACGAACACTGAATTCCGATATGAGATGTTTCACATTTGATGCTAATATTATGACTCGTACTGCCTCGTGAATATTTACGCCGAGAACCAGAGTCAGAGTAAACTTGATTGGATGAAAATTCTTCGTTACTATGATCAGGAGGAACGTTGCTATCGTATATATCTATTGAAAGTCTTTGAGTGGTTTGTGCTTCCATGGGGCGTGGTACTTCCCGAGAATGAATCACTAGTGGTATAGCAGAGCTAGAAACGTCAGATATATCGTCATTATCCATTGGCTCGGATTTAAATTTCATTTTCTGTTCGTCGTCTGTCATGTGATATTGCCTACTTGCCTTTTGATTGGTCGGGGACATGATATCTTGAGAGGATTCTACGACATGTGGTAAATAGAAACTGGATGAAGTGATGGTACTAGTAGCTGGAACACGCGGGGCAGGGATAATATTAGAGACAATCGAACGTAAATAGTCAGATGCCATAGTACGATCTTCATGAACACGATGGTTTGGTGTTTCGTAGGTAAATTGGTTAATGCAGTTTGGCATGAGTGGATTGGCCCTAGCGAATTGAATTCCAGGATTTGGGCCAGTTGTAAGTAATGAATGGAGTCCACTGGTACCAACTGAAACACCTGTCACCGTACAATGACCTTGACCCAGTGCTGTTGACGAACAATGACCTTGGGCAATGTCGATATGTTGTGAACCGTTAAAATGAGTATCAGGGTATGCTGGGATTACTATTGATGCACTAGTTGCCACTTGTGGTAAATTAGAATTATAGTCTTCATTATGTTCGTGGCAATAATGTTCACGAATTTTTCGAGGCAAAACTGTGGTGAACTCACATTTGCCACAGCGTAAAACTGTAGCTGGATTAGAACGATTGTGAAGTCTTCTGTGACGACGAAAATTACTCTTGTCACTAGTTGTATAGTCGCACATCGGACATTTCAAAGCTTTTAGACCTGAAATTAAAAAAACATTTACATATAAAAGGCTGTTTACATTGATCAACAGTAAAATAATTTGAGTATTGTTCAATGAAGATTACAACATCATTTCCACAATCTAAGTTAAGCAATAAGATATAAAAGATCTGAATTGATTTGGTAGAAATTCTATAGAGCCAAAACTAAAGCCATATCATTCAGGCCATAAATTTATTTCATCACAGGAAAATTTTATTAAATCCAGACCCCTGTTTCTCAAAATCTTTCGATGGAAATGATAATTGTTTGATTTTACATTTAAAAATACCACAGTTCAATCACAATAATAAGATTATTTGTAAAACAGGGTCCAGGTTTTTGTCCTTTTACTATTAACCATAACAGCTAAAACATCTAAAGAAATAATTATCAAAAAACAGTATGTGTAAAGAAAGAAAAAGGTAAAAATAGATAATTAAAGTTCCATACATGTAGTATTCTTACCCCCATGTTTTGGCATGTGAAGTTGAAGATGGGTGTAAGTCAGGGTTGAAAAACTGCAAAAACGGCATTTGTAATATCCACCAGATGTTGTGTAAGCTAGAGGAGAATATTCATAGCTATCAGGCGAGAGCTCTGAATTCAACACAGAGAGATCTGTTGGTGATGGACAATCATCGACAGCACTGACATCTATTTCTATATCAGAACCAGGGTCGTTTGATTCCGCATCATCCTGATGTACTGGTAGATGATTTTGTGATAAGGGCTGTTGAAGTGTGGGGGTTGGCACTCGAGTTGTAGATGTTGAAGGTGTTATAATAGTTGCTGTGGCTGTAGCAGTGGTTGAAGTTGAGAGAGGGGTCAAACGGACTGGGGGTGACAATCTATGGTTCTCGTCATGTCTCTCCACAGAATTTACATCAACTACGATATTTTCCGTTCTGACCACTGTCGTTGGCGTCATGAGAATCCTTGCCACTGCACTCAGATTCAGCCCAACATTTTCTTCTGCTATCTGGGTTTCCTCAGCCATGGTATTGTGTAACTGAAAAATAAATAGAGACAATAAACAATCAAGTATTTAGGTATTCTTAATAACAGGAGATAAAACTTTAGTTTTGAATTCAGTAAAATAAAAACAGTTATCCCCCTTTGACTCGAATTTTGTACACATTGCAAAAGTGGCATTTTAATTTCATTAATGACCCATTATTATTGACACATTCCGAGCCTAGAGACACATAAATATTTGAGGGAAAGCATTACAATTTCGATAACGAAATTACACAACGTGAAATGGCTTCTTGACGCTTAAACTGCCATAATGAATTTTCAATAACAAAAAAAATACAAAATTTTTAGAAAATGGTGTCGACTTATTTTCAGTAAGTCTTTGATATGTTTTGAATGAATCGCTGAAAAAGTTGTAATTTTCAACATCCAGGGTAATAGGAGAATCAAAATACAGTACCTTGAGATGAAGTTGTGACACATGGAGATGAATATAAAGTAAATTCCATTCCAAAATCTAAATTCTTCTGACAAAAAGACGCCATATTGATTACTTGGAATGTCGAATTTGACCTCTAAAGAAAAAAGAGCTCCGGAAGTAAAGGGACGTAATCTTGCTACTGTTGTAAGCTGCAATGCAAACGGAAAATAGAAATAATTAAAATAAAATAAGTTTGTTCTTGTAGATGAGTTATGGTGTACTAGTAGTTGGAAAAAGTGAAAGCAGAACCAAAACTTCTTGAAAAATAAAAAATATGTGCACAATATTTAAGATCTTTAAAAAGTTGGCGTGGCAAATGAACAATTTCTCTTTTTCGTTGAAATAAAACCCGATCGCATACCTTGGTCATTTTTAATGATAACATCTTGAAATTCTACATGGAAAAATATTCATATCTCCTGTCGATGAAAAACTTTACAGAATTAAAATATCTTGATTAGTCTTTGAGATATTCCATGATGAATGGGGTAAATATTGGAGAAATATGGTCGTTATTTGTATGATTTCTTCACACTCATTTTATAAGTGATATAGCCTACGGAACAAGTCATTATAAGATTAAAACTATTTTGTAACACATGTAACATAGTTATAATTTATTTTAAAGTCAATAGGTAATTTCATAACATCACGAGTTCTTACATTCCCAAATCCGAATTGGTAAACCACACACATAGGATAGGCCTACCAAATAATGATAAAGTGAAAGTAGACCTTCTGATCAAATAATTGAAATAATATGAAATTATCCGCTCAAAACATACTTTAAACTAAGAAATGATTTTAAATCATTTATGAGTTTAGTGATTCATATAAATTGAAATTTCATGAAATCAACTTCAACTATTCGCTTTTGTTACGCCCGTACGTACGCCTATGTTGAAATTGGTAGGCATGTTGCGTCACGCGAGTGGTTATCACATGATACAACAGCCTATAGACCTTTCTTTCAGTTTTCAAACGATTTTCGCAATTTTCGATTTTCGTACGACTTTGTAGCCTATATAGGCAGGCCTAAATGATCTAACAATGAGGATCTCGTTTCACCAACCGTATACCGAATAATTATGGCCATATTTGATCCACTATCTTTAAATTTACTGTGGTTTAATCTGTTCCATTGCAATCATATTTGTATCTTTTGCACTTTTTCGTCCCAGAATTTAATGCCACATTTATGTAGTCAAAGCTTTTCAGTAAAATTTCAAATTATCTTCTTTGAGGGTAGCCTGATTTAAGCCTAAAACTTGAATAATGGTGAATTTTATTGTAACAGTAACGCTATCCCTTTAAATTTCGGGGTAATATTTGGCGCGAATCTAGCAATCATGTTATTTGTTCTGTCAAGAATTAAAGGTCGCCTTTCGTGTAATTTACTTCACAAACATGTCAATTTGGCAATTTTTTCCCTCGGTAACTTAACGAAATATACTTTATTCGTTGATCCAAAGATTTTTGAACAGGTTTTAGACTTTACAAAGGATTTTTAAGTCCAGTACCTCTATTCAAAATTCTTTCAACCAGCCACTCTGAAATATTGGTGGATCTTTTCCTTTAATAATTTATCAACTTTCACCAAATTGACGAGAAGGTGACAGTTTAAAACCATCAGAAACTCAAAACAATTTTTTGGCGGGAAGAGTTGACACGTAGAGCACGTGGATGCAGAATTTTAGCTGCTGATTGGCTGAAATTCAAATTGTCAGTCAAAAAGTGGGAGGAGTTTAACGTAAAATCATCGTTTGCATATCCAAGGGTGCGCATTTCTGAGCGGGATTTCGGTCTTATCAGTTGTGACTTATGACTTATGATATATTCTATATTGGATTCTGGATGGTTTTGAATTATTTCGATATATTCAGTGCTAAATCTGTGACTAATATCTGTGGATTGGGATTTATTTGATACTATCTGTATTATTCTGGATTGTTTTAGATTATTTTGTGATTTTTCTATAAGATAATGGATTCAACGATAATACTTTTGGAAGGAGTGACAAATATTGGACGCTTATTCACAAGAAGGTAAGCCATTTTCTTCATTCAAATTTTGATTGGAAACTTGTAAGGAATATAAACTGGTTTTCTAGAAATAGGGACACCGATAGCATGGATTTGTACCATTCCAATTTTCAGTCAGACCTCTGTTTTATTTTTTCCGATTCCACTAAAACTTTTTGACGTCACTATTGCCGAATCTGCTAATAATATCGACAGTCTTTGTGAAGTTGACGTTATCAAACGCACAGTTTTACTTTAGTGGAATTGCACAAAAAAGAAGTTAATCAGGAGCATGCATACCTTGAATAGCTCATTTCATTTAGTTCTACCAAACGTTTTGTTTAAGAGATTGTAAAGAGATTTTCTAAATCTTTTATGTGTATGAGGGACACTGATAGCATCAATTTGCAACATATCAATTTTCATTCAGACGTATATGACTACTGCAATTCCGAGTAGGCAATTCCACTAAAACTCTGTTTTTGATGACGTCACCACGTAACGAAGACCCTATATATTATATATCAGTATTATGTTATTGTTAAGCAAGTCCCTTTGATTGGAATTGTGCAAATCAATGCTATTAATGTGCCTGATACACATAAAATTCACTAAACAACCTCTTTAAATTATTTATGAAAAATTATAATCGCGAACGCCATGCAGTGTTCAATGGAGGGAAATTTGTCAGGTCGGGGCTTAAGTGTACTTGAGGGGGTGTATAATACTCGAGGTTCAAATATTATCGGTTAGTTTGGACTTTTCTCAATCTAGATTCTTACGCGCGTGACCTTGAAAATTTAGACTCAATGTCACGAGAATAAATATGTCAAATATAATTTATTTCATAACATGGAAGATATCAGGAGTATCATTATGGCCAACTTTTGTTTGTATTTATATTTTGCACTGGTATTTAAATTCAAGAATCATTTAGTTTAATGATAGTCCTACTCTTCAGAACCTTTACATACCGTACTTCATACGTTAAAAAGTGCTATACCAAATTTTAAACTGATGTGCAATTTAGGCCCATAGAGCAAAAGACTTGTGCAAGTCAAAAAAGTAATTTGTACCCTTCAGAGATGAGGATAGTCTGGCTTAGGATTAGGGGGTGGAGGTATCAAAGAGAGGGTGCCCTATATTTGTTGTTTTAGAATATGGTATTAAGGTAGAGATGGGGGTAGACAGGTTTAGAATTAGGGGGTGGGGGTGTTAAAGGGATGATGTCCTATAGTTGTTAGTTTAGTGACATTAAGGTAGGGATGAGGGTAGACATGTTTAGAATTAGGGGGTGGGGTTGTTAAAGGGATGGTGTCCTATAGTTGTTAGTTTAGTGACATTAAGGTAGAGACGAGGGTAGACATGTTTAGAATAAGGGGGTGGGGGTGTTAAAGGGATGGTGTCCTATAATTGTTAGTTTAGAACAAGATTTTAAGGTAGGGGTGAGGGTAGACAGGTTTGGAATTAGGAGGTGGGGATGGTTATTAGGTCATATCTATGCAACCTTCCTATTGTGAGAATTCAGATTTTTGTCTTGTGATTTATGAGAAAAGTATGACAGCCCTTTAATACTTAGTAAAATTTTACTTTTTGAAACAATTCACAACACAATGTTGTTTATATTCTAAAAATTATTATTCTTTTTACAGTGACAGCAGTTCAGAGAAGTCATTAGTATGCAAAGTTTTAAATCCCTTTTGACAAATAGATCTTTTTTTATATATGGTGAGTTTTTTTTATAATTAACTTTCTGCTTTTTCTGAAAACTACTTGAATTATTTCTCAGGTATTCCAACTGTTAGGCCTAGGTTTAAGCAAGGGGGAATCTTGTGAATTTTTGTGAAGGGACTTTCTGTTACTGAAGGGATGTAGTCCCTTAATTGTTATATTTCAGAGTCTGGTGCAAGTGAAAAAAAACTTTTGACATGATTCAAATGCAGATGTTAATGTTAAGTTTCTTTTTTTTTGCAGGTGAATCCACTAACCCTGATTTAACAAACTTCATCTATATTTGGTGATTGTGTTAAGAATGAATGACCATCCAGAATTGTCATAATTTATGCTACCCAATCCAAAATACTTTTAAAAATGGGAAGACACTACATCTACTAGTCCATTTAAAACAATAGATACCCTGCAATTCCTGACATACAGCAAGGAAATCTTTATGGTACACAATATTTGAGGCTCAAAACAGGATATGAATAACAAATTTGTCAGATCATGTATGCTAAGTGGAGTCACTTGCATAGAATAATAGGAAACATCCCCTTTTTTTTTGCTATTTAATTTGAATAAATGATTTATTACAGGTATGAAATCTTCTCATCAGTTAGAAACTTGTTGGTCTATAGATATCAAATTATGTTCCAGTGAGCTGTTAAATGGTGAGTCTTCTTTATCAGTCAACAGAATACCTTGCCCTCCAAGATTGAAGAGTGACCCTTTCTTAATTCATGCCACCTTAAGGGATGTCCCTTGTGCCACAGGTTGTGCTTGCTTATTGAGGAAATTAACAATGAGGAAGCTAATGCTTCAATCGTCAAAAATTGCCCACATTGTACACTGCATACTGTCTTCGTTAACCCAATCAGGTACAGAAAAGTACGACTTAAAACCCTATTTCATATTATATCTATATACATACTGAAAGGGATGCAGTTCTATAATTGTTTGGTAGAGAAATATCCCTTTATTTTTTTTTTAATTTAGTAAATTTTACATTCATTTTCTATTTCAGATATTGAATGTTGTCAGTTTAATTATTGAAATACAACATGTGTTTCAACATCTTGATAATTGGTGAGTTTCTTTTAATTAAGTTGATATTTTTGTAACATATTCCATTTGGAACAGACTCGCTGACAGTAACACCAATATTTTTACTTGTAAACACTAATTTTGTAGAGCTGAGCTCTTTATTCGGAATAGTGATAGGAATAGTTGACATTGATCTCTATCAGCTGGTTTAACAATTATTTAGACAACTTGATCTTTTTAAAATATTTAACATTTCGCTACTATTGTCTGACTCTTCTTGAGTCTCAAGAGTCATTTGTATGCATGATATTGCCTCAAAATCACTTATTTTCACTTATTATTGTAGGTAGATCAATTCATGGCCTAATTAGAGCAACCAGAAAACACAGGCGGAGCTTTAAAAGTTATGTAAGTTATATTTTATTCTCGTGCATCATCCCATGTAGCAGGTAACCTCCCCTTCCCCCCTTCGTACACACACTCTATAACTTAAAGAGATTATTACATGGTAGTAAGACTGCAGGTAACTACAAGATATTTTAAACATGTAGAAGGCCCAATCTGTGCTGGATGTTTTACGAAATTATCCCTTTACACATGCTTTACAAGAATATTCTAGTATTAAACCACAGAATGATTCTCACAGTACATCTTGTTTCTCTCCTTATGTGTAGCTCCTTATATTTGCCCCTGTCAAAGTGCATCATAGAAACCGTCTGTCTGGGTGTATTTTATTGCACTCTTGGCGTTTTGACCATTTAGGATCCTGGATCAGTCATCTGTTCTGGAACCACTATGTCTAATGAATTGTGCCAATGTTTTTTTTCATCGAAACTTGACCAAGGAAGTTGGTGTCATTTTCTGTTGTGCTCATGTACCTGGTAAACTTGCCTAGTAATCACCAAGACATTATAATGTGGTCGTATTTTGTCGTTGCCCTTGTCTGATGGTCCATCCACAATTTGCTTTTGAACACAATAGAGGCTACAGTATTTGATTTTAATGAAACATGGTATGAGCATATTGATGAGATCTTGGTCAAGTTCGAATTTGAAGATTTTTTTCGACAGCCCTTGACTTGCGATGAACGTGTTGAAATTTGTTTGTAAACATAATACAGTTTTGATCAGATTTTAATGAAATTTGGTGTGATTGATATATTAATGAGGTCTTGTTTAAGTTTGAAATTGAGTTATTGCCCTTGACTTTGGAAAATGCGTCGAAATTCGTTTGTGAACATAATAGAGACTACAATTTTTATCTGATTTTAATGAAATTTGGTGTGATCATTTATATTGATGAGGTTTAGGTTATGTTAGAATTTGGCGATTTTTCAATGAACCGTTTTTGACCTAGGAAAAAAATTTTTTGTGAATACAATAGAGACTACAGTTTTTGTCTGATTTGAATGAAACTTGGTGTGATCATGTATATTGATGAGATCTTGGACAAGTTGGTATTTGACGATATTTCGATGATTGGTTTTTGAGTTACTAAACTTGACTTAGAAAAAATGCATCAAAATTTGTTCGTGAACACAATAGAGACTACAGTTTTTACCTGTTAGGATCATTTACATTGATGAGGTCTTGGAAAAGTTGGAATCTGACAAATGGTTTTTGAGTTATTGCTCTGAACTGAAGAGAAATGTATCAAAATTTGTTTGTGAACACAATAGAGACTACAGTTTTCATCGTATTTAAATGAAATTTAGTGTGACCATCTATAACAGAGATTTGTTATTGAGTTATTGCCGTTGGTAAAAATGCATCAAAATTTGTTGGCTTGTGAACAAGATAGAGGTAACAGTTTATGTCTGAATTTTGTCTGTTCGTTTAAATTAACAATATCTATTACATATTAGATATGAAGGATTTGACACAGATTGGCGACCACCCTTGATATAATGAAAATTTGGGCGTATCTTGCTAGAAATTTTATCCATTTTTTGACACACAAGCCAAGATTGTTGTTGTCAAAAGCAATGTTTGCTGGCTTGCTGTCTTACCACATTTGTCATACTGAATTCCATCTGTTGGATGTTGAACCTTTTGCTGGTTATAAACCACATCTGTAGGAATGCCACTTTTGAAGATCATATCTAAATTTGTCACAGAGAACCACCCCATATGCTGCATCTGTAGAAATGCCATATTTTGCTAATCATAGGCACATTTGTTGGGTACCATGTTTGTTGTACATAAGTGAAAATAGACGTACAGGGCCACTCTTTCTGGGAGTATTTTTCGACACAGCCATGCCTGAATGGCTTTTGATGGATAGTCTGAAATTATTAGTCAATACCTTAAGAGGGTCCAAATTTGATGACAACATGACACTGTTGCTGAAATCGGGACAACATCTGTAGGCCATATTATGCTGCACCTGTAGAAATGCCATATTTTGCTAATCACAGGCACATTTGACACACAGCTACATTCGAGGGGGTACCATGTTTCTTGGACATAAGTGGAAATAGAAGGACAGGGCCACTCTTTCTGGGAGTATGACCCTTTCCATACAGCCATGCCTGATTGGCTTTTGATGGATAGTCACTTTTGTTTTGCATAAACCACAGTTGTTCAATTTTTCACATAAGTGTTAATTTTAGGAAATCTCACTTTCACAGTAGAGATAAATTGGGTATTGCCATTTGCTAAATTGGATGGTCGGTCAGTGTGACACTCTGGAAGTGGTCATGCAGTAGGTGAGGGGACCACTTTGCTGCATGATCCTCGAAGGTGGTGTCATGTGTCCTACGGCAAAAATTAGAAATGGAATATATCTGACATTATTCATTTTGTCAATACCTTGTAAGGGTTCAAATTTGATGACAACATGACACGGTTGCTGAATTCGGGACAACATCTGTAGGCCATATTATGCTGCATCTGTAGAAATGCCATATTTTGCTAATCATAGGCACATTTGACACACAGCTACATTCGATGGGGTACCATGTTTCTTGGACATAAGTGGAAATAGAAGGACAGGGCCACTCTTTCTGGGAGTATGACCCTTTCCATACAGCCATGCCTGATTGGCTTTTGATGGATAGTCACTTTTGTTTTGCATAAACCACAGTTGTTGAATTTTTCACATAAGTGTTAATTTTAGGAAATCTCCCTTTCACAGTAGAGATAAATTGGGTATTGCCATTTGCTAAATTGGATGGTCGGTCAGTGTGACACTCTGGAAGTGGTCATGCAGTAGGTGAGGGGACCACTTTGCTGCATGATCCTCGAAGGTGGTGTCATGTGTCCTACGGCAAAAATTAGAAATGGAATATATCTGACATTATTCATTTTGTCAATACCTTGTAAGGGTTCAAATTTGATGACAACATGACACGGTTGCTGAATTCGTGACAACATCTGTAGGCCATATTATGCTGCATCTGTAGAAATGCCATATTTTGCTAATCATAGGCACATTTGACACACAGCTACATTCGATGGGTACCATGTTTCTTGGACATAAGTGGAAATTTTAAGGACAGGGCCACTCTTTCAGGGAGTATGACCCTTTCCATACAGCCATGCCTGATTGGCTTTTGATGGATAGTCACTTTTGTTTTGCATAAACCACAGTTGTTGAATTTTTCACATAAGTGTTAATTTTAGGAAATCTCCCTTTCACAGTAGAGATAAATTGGGTATTGCCATTTGCTAAATTGGATGGTCGGTCAGTGTGACACTCTAGAAGTGGTCATGCAGTAGGTGAGGGGACCACTTTGCTGCATGATCCTCGAAGGTGGTGTCATGTGTCCTACGGCAAAAATTAGAAATGGAATATATCTGACATTATTCATTTTGTCAATACCTTGTAAGGGTTCAAATTTGTTGACAACATGACACGGTTGCTGAATTCGGGACAACATCTGTAGGCCATATTATGCTGCATCTGTAGAAATGCCATATTTTGCTAATCATAGGCACATTTGACACACAGCTACATTCGATGGGTACCATGTTACTTGGACATAAGTGGAAATTTTAAGGACAGGGCCACTCTTTCTGGGAGTATGACCCTTTCCATACAGCCATGCCTGATTGGCTTTTGATGGATAGTCACTTTTGTTTTGCATAAACCACAGTTGTTGAATTTTTCACATAAGTGTTAATTTTAGGAAATCTCCCTTTCACAGTAGAGATAAATTGGGTATTGCCATTTGCTAAATTGGATGGTCGGTCAGTGTGACACTCTGGAAGTGGTCATGCAGTAGGTGAGGGGACCACTTTGCTGCATGATCCTCGAAGGTGGTGTCATGTGTCCTACGGCAAAAATTAGAAATGGAATATATCTGACATTATTCATTTTGTCAATACCTTGTAAGGGTTCAAATTTGATGACAACATGACACGGTTGCTGAATTCGGGACAACATCTGTAGGCCATATTATGCTGCATCTGTAGAAATGCCATATTTTGCTAATCATAGGCACATTTGACACACAGCTACATTCGATGGGGTACCATGTTTCTTGGACATAAGTGAAAATAGAAGGACAGGGCCACTCTTTCTGGGAGTATGACCCTTTCCATACAGCCATGCCTGATTGGCTTTTGATGGATAGTCACTTTTGTTTTGCATAAACCACAGTTGTTGAATTTTTCACATAAGTGTTAATTTTAGGAAATCTCCCTTTCACAGTAGAGATAAATTGGGTATTGCCATTTGCTAAATTGGATGGTCGGTCAGTGTGACACTCTGGAAGTGGTCATGCAGTAGGTGAGGGGACCACTTTGCTGCATGATCCTCGAAGGTGGTGTCATGTGTCCTACGGCAAAAATTAGAAATGGAATATATCTGACATTATTCATTTTGTCAATACCTTGTGAGGGTTCAAATTTGATGACAACACGACACGGTTGCTGAATTCGGGACAACATCTGTAGGCCATATTATGCTGCATCTGTAGAAATGCCATATTTTGCTAATCATAGGCACATTTGACACACAGCTACATTCGATGGGGTACCATGTTTCTTGGACATAAGTGGAAATAGAAGGACAGGGCCACTCTTTCTGGGAGTATGACCCTTTCCATACAGCCATGCCTGATTGGCTTTTGATGGATAGTCACTTTTGTTTTGCATAAACCACAGTTGTTGAATTTTTCACATAAGTGTTAATTTTAGGAAATCTCCCTTTCACAGTAGAGATAAATTGGGTATTGCCATTTGCTAAATTGGATGGTCGGTCAGTGTGACACTCTGGAAGTGGTCATGCAGTAGGTGAGGGGACCACTTTGCTGCATGATCCTCGAAGGTGGTGTCATGTGTCCTACGGCAAAAATTAGAAATGGAATATATCTGACATTATTCATTTTGTCAATACCTTGTGAGGGTTCAAATTTGATGACAACATGACACGGTTGCTGAATTCGGGACAACATCTGTAGGCCATATTATGCTGCATCTGTAGAAATGCCATATTTTGCTAATCATAGGCACATTTGACACACAGCTACATTCGATGGGGTACCATGTTTCTTGGACACAAGTGGAAATAGAAGGACAGGGCCACTCTTTCTGGGAGTAAGACCCTTTCCATACAGCCATGCCTGATTAGCTTTTGATGGATAGTCACTTTTGTTTTGCATAAACCACAGTTGTTGAATTTTTCACATAAGTGTTAATTTTAGGAAATCTCCCTTTTGCAGTAGAGATAAATTGGACATGTCCACTCTTTCTGAGAGTATGACACATTGTTCGGACAGACTCATGCCTGATTCACATTTTATGAGTACCATTTATTTACCAAATCTTTACAAAATGATTTATTATAATCACATATTTTTTTTTACTTTATAGGAGAAACAAATAATGCCTTTTTAGAAATTGTAAACAAAGTAAAGAAATTTAGGTCGTGTGTATGGTTGTAAGTATATTTCATCTGTGTTTATCAGTCCACTAATTTTCTTTTAACTAATTTTATCAGTTTCATTTTCTTTCAGGAATTATATTGTGATGACATTTGTATCTGAAATTGATGGTCTACTTTAGCTTTTTGCTTTTCAAGTAGCCTTCTAGTTATTTTTTAACACGTTGACATATCTTTTTTGATTGGCCACACTTTGATACAAATGTTAGTCCCAATATGGTCTTTGCGTGGTTTCTATAGGTACCATACTACCAGTATGATGGTGCAATGGATGAGAGATGGTGGAGCAAAGACCGCTTTGACTATTTTGTGGCAGGTTATTTATATTTCCTGTCCAATTTCGTCATTGTGGTTTATGCTTTATTTACAACGTTGTCAGCAGTTTTTAAAGTAGTAAAATCACAGGCTGAGTTCAAATTGTGTTTTGGGAAGGTTCTGATTATCCTCTTTCAATATGGTTTATGTTTTTGGATGATCTTCACCAGTTCTTATAAGCTGCATTCATTTCAAAAGGCATGGTTCAACTGGTTAAAAGCTTTTAGATTGGAGCAGAGTCCTATCCTATGCTTGTTGGATACATTCACGACCAATCTGACTGTTTTGTGGTATATTTTTGTAATAATCTTATGCAAATCTAATCTTAGTCAAAGTGGTTACTCTATTATTTCTACTAGTTATTTAAAAGCTATAGACAGAGAGCAGTGGTGATAAGTTTTTTGGCAACAGGATTGAAATATTCATCTATTTAGCAGTATCATTTACAAATTTAGAGTGTTTAGAGGTGGAGAGTTGTTGCTATTGTAAAGTTGTAAATTGATAAAATCTTGTCTAAAATGAAAACAGGCAATGATCTGTATAGAACTTTCTTACTTTCTAAAACTTGAGTTGACCAAACGACCAAAGAAAACATGAAACGACAAGGAAACTACCAAAGAAAATGTGAAACGACCAGGAGCCAAGCCAAAAAAAATGACCAGGAAACGACCTCAAACTATTTTGTAATGAATTCTAAGCATGCTCATCAGGCCAAATATGTACTTCATTTTTCAAAATTATACATAGTAGTCATCAAACATAGTTTTAGTGGAATTTCAGGAACAACAGACGTCTGATTGAATGTTAAAACTTTGAAGATAAAATGTTACAATTTGTCTATTACACAGTTTTGCGATAGTGTTATGATACATGTCTTAAAGTGGAATGATTGCCAAGCTGTGTAATATAATTGAGTACTAGATCACATTCTAAGGAGAGTTAGAGCCACAGACGTCTAAGGCCCATCTACACAGTAAAACAGGTTGTATACAACTTTTGTAATATATTCCTTGTCAGTTTACACAGTATATAAAGTTGCATGAATCACTCCCAATTTGTTTACATAAATTCCCGCCAAAATTGAGTATGACCTTTTAAGATTTAAACTTGTGCTCCCATTCGTCAGATGTAAAAGTTGGATACAGCTTGCTGTACAGAATAGAACATGTGAAATATACTACTCCTGGAAGCTGTATTAATAGTGTTACAGCAATTTTTGCTTTATAAACCATGGTTGATACAACTCCGTGTAAATGGGATTTAAATATGTGAACCCCTATTGGTACAGACAACACTGACACAAGGGTCACACTTGTCTTTATGTTTTCATAATAATAATTTTTATTAGATTCATAGTTTCTTTGTCCAATATGACAATTTGACCTTAACATGTATTTTAGGTAATGCTGCACATCAAGGTTTATGACCCCTGTCTAAGATCCTCAAAATCTTGATGCATGGAAGTAAAGGTAGGTTTATTCGAATCATCTGTCACCCTCTAGCAGTTTTGAATACTCAGTGCTATTGAAAAAGAGCAGGCTAATGCTGCTGTCCTGACAAAATTTCCCTCATTGTACCCTGCATGGCGTTACCCGTCTTCAGTAGCGCAGATGGTGCAGAAAAGTAGGACGTAAAACCCCATTCATTTAGTAAAATTGTGCTAATCACTGAATTATTTACATGCCTCAAACTACAAACAATCGGTAAGACTATGATTGTAAGGCTGAAAACATTAGTTGGAAAAACGCTCATATTATAATGAAAACCTTGTCTGTCCGTTCGCATATTTATCCAAATTTGATGAAACTTGATATGGATGTATATATTGATGAGATCTCAGTTAATTTCGAAATCAGTGATAATCGGATGAAAGTTTTCAGAGTCATTGCCATTGTTTGTACAATGATGGGACTTTGTTCATGATTGAATTGATAAGATCATCGTGTTGTACTTCGTACTTGTAAACATGTATTTGTTTTGCAGTTATTGGATACATTGCTGCCAGAGAAATAGCTCGTATGGGAGGTCATGTTATTATTGTTTGTAAAAATATGGGTAAAGTCGATTCGGTAAGATTATTGATTTAATTTAAACTTTCAAATTTGTTCATAAATGAAATTAAGATGACCATGTAAACACGCATATTTATACCGCTATTTAAAGCGGGTTGGATTTAGATGATTTAGTCTTTTGTTCAGACCAGTGGCGGAGCCAAAGGGGGGTGTGGGGGCAGAGGGTACAGCCGCCCCAAAAGCAAAATCTCATAAATAGGTTACAGATTCAGACGTAAACCTAGCTCCGCCACTGGTTCAGACCACTAAAGTTAAGGCATTTTAACTATCAACCGTTTTTCGAGCCCGTTTTTTTAAGTCGTCTGAACGCGACCATTAAACTTAAGCTGCCTTAACTTGCTGTAGGATATTTTGACCTCCTATAGACCACTTTACGGATAGAGCATGTCTGGTTGTTCGCGCTTTAATCTGCGTTGCATTGTGGGATAGTAAGCGTCCTTAGAGTTCCGCCATAATGTAAACAGAAATGGAGTAGAATAATGAGCGATATGAAAGATGTAGCTGTGTTGAAGCGAGATGAATTGGGCGTTTTTCTTAAAGACCGCGGCGGGGAATCCCATAGAAATAAGGAAGATAGACATGTTGCTAGCATCTATTGCCGAGAGCAGAAATATGCCGCTTAAAACTCCTGTTGAAGATGATCTCCAGAAAGTGATAGAAGAAAGAAAGAGTAAATATATTTTGGAAGATGGTTTGATTAAGCTTCCCGATCCTGTAAAAACTACATAAATTTTCCGAATACATCAGTCTCAGATGTAGAAGATTATATAAAACTGTGCAAGTATTTATTACTATAGTAGGCCTACTGATATCAGACTCTGGAGACTGAGCCTAATTTCACAACCTTAAACAGATAGATTTTATTATTATTTTAAGGTAAAATTGTTCCACTACTGTTCCTTCTGACTTGTATCCAGTATTATTATTTGATTATTATGTTTGTATCATGATTCTATTCATTCTAGTCAAGTAGAATAGACTTCAAAATTATTTATGTTTAAGTTAAAACAAAATGTATGAACTGGCAATTAACAAAACGTGTGTTGCTCCAAAGAGCACTCATGTGAGTTACAAGATGCCTACAGTAATTGACAGTGTTTTGCCGACCTGATTAACATGATTGGGGACTGGGGTATTAAGCAATCAATCACTTCGGTAGATTGATTCACCTTGTATAATAGGTCCTGCCTCTTGGCTTATCTTGTGTGCAAACATATAAATAAAGAACAAAGCAGGTGTGTCTAGTTTACACTCATGCAAGTTCATGATTTGTTTCCTCAATAAACTACTCTATGATGTATTATACATGTATATGTATAAACTGAATTAATTTTACAAGTGCTGAGAACCATAATGTCCCGATGAAAGGATCAAAATCAACAAAAGAAGGAGAAAGTTTATACTTATCTGGACATGTTACTGGTGTTGAATACCATTGAATCAGGATAGTACTGATCTAATTGATTCCGTGTTGGCCAATGAATAAGTGGTTTTAACTCGAGGGCAGGAAGATAAATCCAGTAGGTGATGATGGAAGAAACTAGTGAACTGGAAACATTAAACAAAGAGGCAAAAAATTTCTGGTTTAGGTTCAATCGTAATTTCATTAATGTCAAAAGGAGTTCATCTTCTAAACTTAATCTATGTTTTGGACCAGGCTTGTTGGTGTTATTCTCTTGGTAAATACTAGTCTCATGTGAATCCTCGCCTTTATAATACTTCATATTTGAGGCTGGTGCCCTAACTTCATCAAGTAACCAGCAAAACAAAAGATAAGAACTTAATCCTGTATGTGATCTGAGTGCTGTATATTAGCAATACCAAATGTAGATTTTTTCTCAAGGTTCTGGATATTTTCATGTGCAATACATAACTGTTGGTCTTTTTCAGCTAGTTGATTTTTCAGACTTTTAATTTCTTCACATTCATTTGATATTATTTCAGTTTCATCAGCAATATCAACATCAATATCTGTACATGTCTTTATAGTTATTTGAATCAGTGAATAATTATGTTCCCCGGACCAGTCTTTTTTGCTGCTTTTTGAAGTTGAATTTGCAGCTCATCAGTGTGTCTTACCAAATGCCGTCTTGTAGCTTTGTTGTTGCATATCTTTTAAGGTAAAGGTTTGGGTGTGGTAATAATTCAGCGTGGCTGCCCATACAAAATGGTTTGAACATACTCCAGTGTTTTTATTAACTTCATAGATGTCTCGGTTTCATAACAGGTGTTCATTCACATGCGGCATAAGCAAAAATCTGAAAAAAAGAAGTCTTTCGACATAAGTTCAGTGTGGCTTATTTGAGATTAGGGTGATTGAAGAGTAACAAGTTACTATTCAATATAAGGCACTGGCACAAGGTTAAGAGTAGATCTGGACTAACAGCAGAAAGCGTACAGGTTTACTGCCATTAGTTTTAAGCAAATGATCTACTCTCTGACTACATTCATCTTTGAACTGAATTTTTTCTCTCATTTCATACACATTAAAAATAAAATTTTCAACTAGCTGTATGCCACTTGTCTTAAGAGTGTCTTTGGGTTCATAGAAATATGAGTTTCAGTTGAGGTTCGGTGATATATATCATTTATTGTACCAGTACTGATAGTTTATAATTCATATTTGTTAATTTATTTATATATTATTATAATTATACACTATATTGATGTATCAATAGGTCAGTTGGCCTTAATACTGAATAAATTTACTTTATCTTATTATCTTTTCCAAGGTTCAGTGATTTTAAATTTGAAATAGACACACTTCCCTCCCAGAAAATTCAGGTGAAAATGACCAACTATTCGGACTGAAAATTCCCTTCTGTAAAATCATGTTTACAAATTATAACTTTTCCAGTACCGGTAGTGGTTGACATTTTCATCATCCCAAAGACAGCCTCTCAATAGTATTTTGTAATTAATCTTTCAATTCATATGAAAATGATGTCAAAATTCAATTCAGTTAACATGATTGTATTGTCTGAGCAAAGTAAAAAAAAATTGTATTTTTCCCATTATTTTGACCGTGCAGAACTTAGCATACACATTCAACTAGCATACACATTCGCGGCAAATCGACCCGATATGAAATCTGAATTATTTCTAACTTACATATTGTTAAAATGACTTTTTTTTATGACAAATACACATAAGAATTCTTTCAATTTCGCAAACACCTGTACCGGTACGTCTAACTCTCTTAGTCTTTGTACTGTGGCCCATTTAAGATATAATTTTTTTTTATGGAAGCTGAAAATCACCAAAGTTAAACAGCAAATTAAAAAGCTTAGCAGTCATAGAAATATCAAATCACCAAATTGCTGTCTTCCTTACTTTTTGTACGGAGGCCCATTGAAGACACATACACTAATCGACATATATATGGCCTATATGAGTATATATAATATAAATCAGAGTTTACGGGCAATTTGCGAGGGGTACAAAAAGTAAGGGAGACAGCAACTTGGTGATTTGATATTTCGAATGAGGACTACTGTGAGATAGTATGGTATGAATTTCAAAAAGTTTCTATGACGGGTAATCCAGATTCATTTGGTTTTGGTCGGTGAATTTGGATAAGAATTTGGGTAAATCCTGATTAGTTAACAGTTGAGGTATGGTGATGAAGGTAATTGATTGGCTTACTCAACTGCAAAAAGCAGTGTGATTGGTTGACAAGATATCATTCTAACCTTGGTTAATTTTAACAGTGTTGAGATTACAACGTTTAGAACAGTTTTTTGTATACCAGTAACCGAAATGACAGAGGCTGTGTTTCTTAGGCCTAAGTTTTTCTCTATTTAGTGCTCTTGAATTACTTCCCCTGCTATTGCTCAGAATTCATTTTTGGACTTGTGCCGAGTACGATTGTTACTAGACGACGGATGCCAAGATGGCCGACCAAAGGCTGTTTTTATTTGTTTACATTTCTTTTTAATTAATTATGAGCTATTTTGTTACGTTTGTCATCTGAATCCAATCAGATTAATGTGCGTCTGGTGCCATTTTATCATCCTGGATCATTAAAAGGGGGATTATGCGGCGCTAAAATGTAAAAATGACTGATTATGTCTCTATGAAGAAAACAGCCGATGGATATACTCGGCTGGAAATGCAAGATTATTATGACGATGTCGAGTTGGAAAACTTGTACCAGTGGATTGACTCCATACCTTTATCTAGACCAAAGAAAAATATTGGAAAAGATTTCTCTGATGCCAGTAAGCATTTCCTCATGCAATATTGTCATCATTCATCACAAGCTTATCTATCACCATCAATCATCACTATTAGTATTCATTAAACATGATTATCAATATGTAGCCTTTGATTGATGATCTAATGCACCAGTCTAGGCAATAACTAGCCTATATCATATGATACACTGATTCACCCCTTTGATTCCATTGCAAGATAATTATGCTATTTGAAAACTTGCATGGTTTGGAAACTATCAGTCTGCTACTACTTATAAGAATGACCATAGATCTTTGAAAGAAAGTCATGATTATGATGATGCTAAAAGGCAGACAAAAATTGTATCCAGACTTAAAGAGAATTTTACTGCTCTTTCTAAAAGTAAATTGCTTGGTAAACACTACCAGATTAATTCCATTGTCCATTGTCTTGCACCAACTGACCAAGTTAGATGTATGTTAATTAGTTTTATTGTTTATTTCAGTTTTGTTAGCAGAGATAATCAAACATTATATACCTACTCTAGTAGAACTTCACAACTACACACCAGCTTCCAATACCAATCAAAAAATGGAGAATTGGTTTCTTCTTAATCGGTGAGGGCTGATAATATGATATAATAAATTTTTGCTAGATCTATACAAATCCAAGGAGAATTTGTGTTAAAGATCTTAGGCTTATTGTTAGTTACACTTAAGCTTGTAAATACAGAAAAATCTAGGATTCAGTTTCCCTTAATTGTCAAGTTTGATGCTCAAATGTTTGGCCTTGGAAAGGTACAAAACAAGCCTAAGCAGATGTCCTTTTATGATTTATAAGTTTTGCTTTTTTGACTGTAGACGAGTGCTAAGAAAGATTGATATGGATTTATCTGAGGATGTCATCAGGGCGTTAGCCAATGCTAGAGCTAAAGTTGTTGAAAAGATTTTAATGTTAGTCAGAGCACAGATTGATAAAGAATTAGACAGAAAGAGAAGAATCAGGAAGAATTATCCTTATCTTAAATCTAGGACAGCTGATTTAAAGTCAACTCATATAGGTCAGTATTTTCAATTTTAGTTTCAGCATCAAAAAAACCTCAATATAACCTGATTAGCTGGATGTCAAGTTGAGAAACCAATTACAGAGTGGTACTTTTGAGAGAGTGAGTAAGCACTGCCGGACTGCCTCTCTAATGACACATTAGTTAAAACTGTTAAAAAAGTTATAATTGTTATTTTAGTTGGTGAAAAGAAAAATAATGGGTATGAAGCAGCTAAAAATTCATTTATCTCACCTCGAAACCAACCTCGAAGAACTACCCCTAGAGTGTGAGTATTGCAATTTCTTGATATTGATTTATAGGAGCTGGAACTTTGTCATTGAAAAGAGTGTTAAATCTATGATTATTTTCTTTTGTATGCTGTTTTCAGTTTGTGAAAGTGAGATACATATTCACAGCTAATTTAAGATTCTTGAACTGTTTCAAAATCTTAAATCAAGAGGTCTACTGATTAATCTTGACATGACTGACAGATTTTGACAATGGCAATTTGAATTGAACTGTGATTTTGTTTTGTTATTTATTATTAGAAAAGTTGTTATAAGTAAATACCCACAGCCTCAGTAAGTTACAGTCACCAGTAGATGCTCTGTTTGATAGATTGTAGAATTTCTTTTATTTTGTCAACTTCTCAGAACAATCTGAAGTATCTTAAACAAAGAATTTAGTTTCATTTAGAACATTTATCATAGACTTAAAATGTTTTTACTCTTAGATGTGAGCCCTGTTAGTTTAAGAAATATGTATCATGTATCATGTGTCTGAGAACATAATATAACAATCTGTAGGCTCATGAGGAAAGAAATTAAACAGAAAACTTATATATATATTATATTCTAATTACTTTGTGCTGTCAAATATAATGATAATGAGCGAATATCACTTACTAACTTTAGTTTTAGAAATAACAATACTCTTAACTATTCCAGATTTCAAATTTTATTTATTTTTTTGTGGTATTTAATGATGTCAGTGACCTGTTTTTGATCTTTAATGAATACAATACAAACTTATACAATATAGAAAACATGATTAAGTTTGTAACATCTTGAGTCATTTTTCACAGATGATCAGTTTTATAACGTCATGAAGTTAGAAGGATTAAAGGGATTGTAAAGAGGTTTTCTAAAATGTTTTACCACAGACGTCTGATTGGAAATTGGAATGATGCAAATTGATGCTATTAGCATCCCCAAGACACATAAATTTTTTAGAAAACCTCTTTACAATCCCTTTAAGTTGTTTAGATATTTGCTTTACAAGCTCATAGAGCATAAACTCATTTATACATAAACAATAGTCTGAATTTCTATGCATTCTCTCAGGTTGATGTAAATGAAATTATGCTATGATTATATTTGATTTTTAGATCCTATGGTAATCGACCTATGCAAGCACCTGTTACTGACAATGTCTCTAGATCTTTATTAGATGAACAGGAAGGAGAATGTATAGCTAAAGAAGAAACGATACAGGTACTTTTAGTTTAGCTCAAACAAAAGGGAATATGACTTGCAGTAGAAGTTTCAAAAACGAAGAATTAAAGATTAGGTTGGTTGAAGGGGAAAAAATAACTATTCAACAGAAGGCACGAGATCAGAGTACATGAGAAATTCAAAAAAAAAATCGCATCTTTTTATTTCAGATTTTAAATGCCAAGATTAGAAGACTGGAGCATCTTCTACATTTAAAGGATATTAGAATTCAAGATTTAGAGGAAAGGTTGACCAATGCTAGAATAAGATGATTTATATAAGCACTGGCTCAGGATTTCGGTTTATAGGGTAGAACACAAGCATTATAGTTTTAAATTGAAGTGAAAATTATGATAAAATGCAATGCCTTAATTATAGAGCAAAAAGTAAACCAATAGAAATAGTTTGATTAAAAACAGTATCAACAAAATAAATTCTGTTACTCAACTGTCAATGCATTAGATGCAGGAGTTTCTCATCCTTCTAGAGCACCTCTTAGCTTGTATTATGTAATACATAAGCAAGCCATCATTGGTTTGTGATTGCTTTTGATTTGGTGCACTCCAACTTTCTGTAGTTTATTGCACTTGTCCTATCAAAGCATTGTGAAATAAATTGCTCCATTATTAATCATTCAAAATGCTTGTTACTAATCCAGGGAAGTCATATTTTAACTGTGATATTTACATCATAATACTTATGTAAAATAAATTTGATAGTATTTCTTGCCTTCAAAATGTTTGTAAAATAATTCCTTCAAAATGCAAAATTATTTTGATACCATTTTTATATATATTTTATCAAAATTTTTGTAGAAATATTTCGAGTGAAAAATAATCTTGATAGCACATTTTCTATGAAGTATTCTTCACAATGTCAACTCTGTGATATAAGAAAGGTGGCCATTGCAGTCAAGGTATAAGATGAAGTTTGTAATAGCTTGACATTGTGAAGATTGTATAAAATGGGCTCTATGTTTTTACTGTACTATTTGTTTGTTAAAAGTATAATGTATTTGTTAGTCATTGTTTTGTTTTGTAGATTTCATTGTTATAAAGATTTATGTGCAGAAAAGGTTGGATATAGTTCATATAAGTTTACTATCCAAACATAAAATCTGCAGAACCTTCCTAGGTTGAGCTTTTCAGCCTCTTTCCTTGTGCCCAGTTGCCTACTTTCATATCATGCAAGTAGTCTTTTGTTAATGCCTGTGGCTGGTACTGTAGACACAACCAAACAGTTTGACAACAAAACGGTATAAAACATTCTGCCAAGATGATGTAGAGCAGGTTAAGAAATGTGTCATGTTATTATTCTAGTGCTTGTATTGTTGTTGAATATCTTGTGATTCCAATCAAAATAGAAAGAAAGTATTAGATATTGATGTTTATTTTATAGTTTATATAGTGGCTATTTATTTGATAAAGATAAAGTAATTTATTAAACTTGAACAGAGTGTTTCTGATTATTATTGTTACAAGCGGCGGTATAGTTTCCATTGAATTAAGATTTTGATTGGTTGACTTCTATCTCTACTCCAAGGTTGACTTTGTATACATGATTTTCCATGAGTTCACAGTATATATAGAATATATCATTTACACAAAACAAATTAACAGCTATATCATGGATTCATAACAATTGACTAGAGGAAATCTTATGCTGAACATGGTTTGAATAATCAAGCCTCATCAGGACAGCTTCAAAGCGAATTGAGATAAGTTATAGCTAATGGGGATGTAAGGTTTCTTTAGCATTTAACTGTCCTTATGCAATGCCATGCATGACTTTTGCAGACACTAATGTACACATATATTCACTGTTGTCTTATCTATCATAAAATCTCTGAAACAATACATTGTGTTTATTATACTATACATTAACAGAATATAAATAACTTGCATTATAATACAAAAATAAAACAACTTAAATAGGATTATCATGTTTCAAATAGTAAAAAATAATAACATTTAATATGGAGCTATGGTTTACCTAAATTACTAAAATAATGAATTTTATACAATGTAACGTAAAAATGTTTTAAAAACACACTAAAAACTGGTTCAATATTTTCTAATTCTTTCATTTCATCAGTGACCATATGATACAAGTATTATTTGACAGTTTATCTTATTGAGTTTGGGATATACAATCCTCATCAGGACAGTAGATGGCTTTGCAAAGTTTGTATATTCAGACTAGACTCTGGATATACATGAATTTTTAGTAATTGACCATTGTCTCTGATAGATTACTAACAGGGAACAGTGAAATAAATTGAACACCCTGTTGTAAAAAGAAATAATTACATGTAAATATTAACAAGAAACAAATTAAGTATAAAATATAGGCACTTTATATTATGCTTTTACATAAAGCATCACAGTGTTGCAGAGATTTTAACTCCTGGACGGCAAGCATGGTTACTTATAATCTTTTGCATTAAGAATCCTCAGTATAAAGATTATTATAAGATACAGTGATGGATATAACAAAATCTTATTATATAACAATATAACTAGAAATATTAAAACAGAACTTAAATCATGTTCTTACTCAAAGTTTCAAGATATGTGATCATTTTGAAACATAAAATCTGGATTTCATAGATAAACTTTAACATGTTTTCACTAAATTTTAGAAAATTCATCTTAGCATGCAGAATTTTAAATTATGTCATCAATTTTCCAGTGAGTTTAACTAATAGACTCCCACAGCTTCACAGAGCACAAAGTTTCTCTTTTTGGCACTTTTTGATGATAGAAAACACAGTGTGACACAAGGCTATTTCATATGAACAACCTTTTTCTTTCGATCTTTTTTACGAACAACTTCATTAGATTCCCCTTCTCCTTCCTCATCATCCTCCCCTTCTACGGCAACATAATTAGCGGGGAAATATCCTTGTTGTCCATTGGCTAGTTCTCCCATCCACCAGTTAGCTGAGTCCTTATACAGCAACCGAATCACGTCACCCTTAAATACCGACAGTTCATCTGATCTTTGGCCTTTATAATCACAGATAGCAACCACCATTTTCTTTGGTGGACTTCTGCCAACAGGTGCTTGGAAAGAAAACTGGGCTTTACCTTGAGATTGCGTTAACGAAAATTGTGGAAGACGACCTTGATAAATGTGACTAGCACCACTATTACGACCAATATCTGAGAAGCCTGGTCGCCATGATGAGTCAGCATCTTTCATATACAGAGATTGGGAGTTAAAAGTTTGTTGCTGCATGACACTGGACATGGTGGGAGGGGCGTGTGGTGAGAACAGGGTAGGATCACCTCCAAGGGTAACAGTCTCCAACTTTTTCAAAACATTATGATATCGGTTTGCTTCATGTGCATAAAATTGATCCTTTGTCAAAATTCTAGCTGATGTTGGTTCTGGGGAGAAAGTTTGTCTTTCAGGATCATCTTTTCTGTGGGTTCTGCGTGGACTTTCCATAGTTCTAGCTGTAGCAACCAGGGCTTCATCTTGAGTATCAGATTCTTCAGCGGCAGATTGGTAGACACCAGCTTCCAGTAAGGCTGTGTTTGGATCGTATTTATACAGCAGTACAGGTTGATTTTCTCCAATGGAACATAAGGCAATGATGTGATCTCTAGGATGGTATTCAACATCTGTTACAGGCTGGTTGTAATTCAACTCTGAGTATTTCGCTACTTGATCACCAGAGTCTGTGTTCCACACGTACGCTATGTTGTCCTCACTGCCAGCAAAAACAAAGGTACCACAGGGTGATATAGCACTGCGTAATTTGTCGCGGAAGTTTAAAGATCCTATATAAAACTGAATAACTCGTTGAACGCGAAGATCAAATAGCCTAATTATGTTGTCACGACAATGAACTAAAAGTTTACGACCACTTGGATGCATTTTCATATAGTTAATGGGCGTGTCTTTAATGCTGGGTTCCTTAATTTCTTGATACTTGGTACAATTTGTGATATATCCACGACGAGGATCAATGTAAGTATTCCAGACCATTATAACTCCTTTACTATCAGCTGAATACAGCTTCTCACCTTCTTCATCAAAACAAACTGAATTAACATGGCCCTGGTGATCCTCTATTTCCTGCTTCAAATAATCATCCTCATTTTCACCTTCGACATCCCACACCCTGATTACTTGATCAAAGGCTCCAGTTACAATTACGGAATCAATTTTGGGATGAAACTGAGCCGTGTAGACAAAAGTTGGATGCGGCAAAACATGGTCCTCGAGAAACTTCTTGACATTCCAGATTCTTGCTGTACCATCGTTAGAAGCAGACAGAAGATGTGTGTCTCGTTTAGACCAGCAGAGATCATAAACGATACCAAAATGACCTGTCAGTTCTCCCACAAGCTCCCCGGAGGGAATATCATATATTATTATGGGATAGGTCTCTGTATCTCGACAAGCACACGCCAGACTTCGTCCATCATGGGAGAATCTCAAAACAAAGCAACCCTTTCTGCCTGCTTTCAAAGACATCATGTGATGGTTGGGTATACGACATGTCTGGCCATGAAGTCTGTTCCACATTGTTAAAGGCCTCTTGCTTTCTTCGTGAGTTTTAGAAGTTAAATTCATACTCCTTTGTAAATCTTCATAAGTCATCTTGCCAAGTTCTTCTTGTGTAGGAAACATAGACCTGGTGGATGGTTCTACCATATTAGGGGAGTTGATTCCCTTTATTGTGACATACAAAGTTGATGGGTAAGATTCTCGAATAGTATTCTGCCACCATTGGAAAAGCTCCACTTGACTAGTTTTCAACTTATAATTATTTGGTGGTTCAAAAAGTTGTAGCCTTACTTTCTTGTCTACATTTAATTCTTCGTTTCCTCCAAAAATCTTCAAGAAAGCCCATGCAATTCTGTGCCAACCACCTGCGCTCTTATTACCCTCATACTGTCTGCTGGCCTTGTTCATACTCACAAAATCAATCAACTCAAAAAACACTATTACTTGTGGACGATCTTGAATAAAATAATTAAAATTTTCATTGAATACTAAAAGTTCTTCCCAAACTGGTAGAGTGGATTTCTGTTGACGGAAAACGAAGGGTTGGGTCATAATAGGAAGTATCTCTTCTAAATGATCCGCTCTCGTTTCGTAATACGACGTCACGGCTCTGTCTTGGTGTTGTTTTACCAGATAATGTCCAGTAATCTGGTCTACAATATGAACGCGAACTAAAGGATGTTGGATATAAAAGTTATTTTTTAGTTTATCAGTTCGATGTATCATAACAGCTAAAATTTTGCCTTCATCTTCAATTTCTCTTGGACTTAATTCTTCTTCAGGCTGACTGACTTCCTCCGTCACTTCCTTTGGTTTCTTTTTCTTTCTCTTCATCTTTTTAGGAGTCTCTGTCACTGGTTGCTCAGATTCATCACCTTCTACAGTCTCTGATGTACCTACATCATTGACTTCTTCAACCTACAAGAAACAAAATAAATCTTAGTCATGGCAGAGAACCCCTAATGTTCATTGTTCATTTTCCTAATTCAAACAAAAGTTTTAAAAAAGCTGCAGCTGCAAAAACTTAGAAAAAGTACATTCTATAAAAACAACTTTGGATACCTTTCGAGCACTTGAATTCTATATACTGGCATTTAGAAATTAGCACGGCTGGTAAATTCTAACAAAGCATTGAAATAAAGAATTGAAATGAATAATCTCATATGACAGCACACTTCACAATTAAGATTGTTTCAAGTTTTTTATTTCATTGGTCAGACTTAAAAGATTTCAAGTTTTGTTTTGTGGTTCACATTGTTATTACTTGTATTTGGGTTTTTTATTACCGGTACTACAATTTTATACTGTCATCATTCATAGATCAACAGTTTATCTAGATTCTCACCTGGTTTTCAACAGTTTCCACAAATGGGGGCTTCTTTTTCTTCTTCCTTTTAGGTTTATCAGCGCTAGGACTTCTTGGTGAAATTACTTCATCCGTGGCTTCAGCTGGTGACATCTCATTTTCAACTCCTAAACTTTCGTCTCGAATAACTTTCTTTTTCCGTACCTTCTTCATTGGAATATTCTCAACCTTAAAAACAAGAAAAAACTTGGCTTACAACTTCTTCTAACAGGACATCTGCAATTTAGATGCTGGTTTTTGCAATGCATTAATGAAGGCTACCAAGGTGCATTCTCTATGTCATTCTCAAAAACAACATGAATCATATCTAGGGCAAGGAAACAAAATGACAGATGATATTTGAATAACTTTCATCATTGATTATCTGTATTTACCTGAGAATCATTCTGTACTTGCTCTCCATTGACTTGAGGTGGCTTTTTCTTCTTTTTCTTGGGTTTGTCAGCTCTAGGTGATATCAGTTCATCTGTAATTTCTGCAGGGGACATCTCATTTTCAACAACTAAACTGTCATCTTTTACAATTTTCTTTTTTCTCCTCTTCTTCACTTTTTCCCCGGCATGTTCTGGCGAATTATTATTTCCAAGCTTTTCATAATCTTCTGTCATTTTCCCTGTGTTGTAGGGACCTCGGAAAACCTGGTGTCAAAAACATAAACTCAGAGTTAAATGTAAAAATCAAACAAGATCAAACTTGTTTTAAAAATTCTGCAAAAAGTCAGCCATATTGTTGTTTGAAATAGCACTTGGTTGTTGCTAAAAATAAAGTCAAAGCTATTTTTAGAAATGAAGACTTTGAAATAATGAAATGATTTTTTTGACCGGAAAACAAAGTACTATAACTAGAGGATTGTGGGAGGTGGTATCGACGGAAACGTAAACAAACTTTTGTAAATAATCAATAAAATAACTTCAGATTAAACTATTTTTTTTCTCCGGCATTCTTTCTTCAATTTTTCCTGCGCATAGAAAATTAGCAATGGATTCCAACAGAACTCATACAGATGAAATGACGCCCAAAAATGCGGAGGATTTTGACGAATTTCAACAATCCGAATTGGAAGATTTGTACAGTTGGATTGACAGTATTCCGCTTTCTCGTCCGAAACGAAATATTAATCGAGATTTTTCGGATGGAGGTATGTGACATTACGTTTATCAAATTATCTAAGGCTAATGAATAGAAAGCTTACAAATAAATGATAAATTGGAGTTGTGTTAGACCTTCCTTATCTACTGTCAAACTTAAAGGCCTAAACTCCTGTCAAAGTACTTAAGTAAGTAGAGGTAACAAATTTAGGGGCACTAGACCTATATCATATATGAGTATAAAAGTTGACATAATAAGTCTGCAGATTGTTTTTTGTTCTGAAATGATAAAAATGCACAACTTAATAAGTTAATACAATATTTAAAGGCTATTTCTTTAAAGCCTGATTCCTGCGATCGAATAAACTAAAATAATTAGGAATTAAGAAAATAATTTTATGCTTATAAATATAGATCTAGATCTAGTATGAAATTAAAAACAAACAATTTTTCTATCTATATTTCAGTGTTGGTAGCAGAAGTGGTGAAACATTCCTTGCCAAAATTGGTTGAGTTACATAATTATGCTCCAGCTAACTCCACAACCCATAAAATACAAAACTGGTCTTTATTAAACAGGTGAGTGAATGATGGTCAACATGTCTGCCAAACAATAATTTTGCCTCTGAGTCAATACTGCTGTAAAAGTCAATACAATTGTTCAAACACCATAGTGAAAACTACAAAACAAAACTAAAAAACTAGAGTGAATCTCCTAAGGGAATCTGAACCAATCAATTCAAACCAAAGTTTCTTTTTTATTATTTTCAGAAAAGTTTTTTCCAAGTTACATTTCCAGTTGTCAGATGATGTGATTAAAAGTGTAGCTTTATGTAAAGTTGGAGTGATAGAAAAAGTTTTATTAATGTTACGTGTAAAAACATCTAAAGCACAATTTGAGTTAAATCATAGAGTGAAGGCAGAGCAGACTATCACCCCTCCTCGTGCTATTAGTGATAAACCTGAGGCAGATCAAAATATTTCTTCAGGTAATTTATTTGTGTTATATTGGGGTCTAAGACATTGCTGGTGGGGGACATGATTGTCCCCAAAGTTTAGGCTTTTGTGCCAAAGTAGAAAACTTTAAAGAATTTAAGCTCCACTATGGTGAGTGGGTGGGGGGGGGGGGAGGTGTTGCTGACAAGGCAGGGCATGCTACTACTGTAATACCTAAAACCACTCTGCATCTCTCTCTGAAGTTGCTAGAAATATTAGCCTAGCTTAGTAAAATCTTTTACAGACACTTGCATACATCTTCCTTTCTCCTGAAGATTTATTTAGGCTTAGCAATTTTCATTTTATTTTTCAGGACAGTTAAAGTTACCTTTTGGTCATGGTCACGGTCACAGTCACGGTCACGGCCATAGTCACGGCCATGGTCATGAAACTAGTCAGTCCCTAATTCCACCTCGCAATGTAACAGGGCATTCACACGCAGGTCACACGCTACATAGTAAAACGTAAGTTAGATATAAATGTCACGTCAAGTAAACTGCAGGTTTCATGATATTAATTTGATTAATGCATAATTGATTTGAGAAAGGGGGGTTTTAAGACATGAAAATGAATCAAATGGAGTTTTACTTGTTAACTTCTCGGCACTTTTATTGAATCAGCACAAAGTTATGCTGTGTTTTATTATTGTCTTTTGAAGGTTTGTCAAATAGTATCTAAAAATAAAACAACTGGACAAAGGATACATTAAGCTAATAAAATTAGTTCTTTGAGGCTAATCAGAAAAATTACATTCACAGTATGTATTATCATTTATGATAGGTACTCCTATTATAGTTATGTCCTGAGAGTTTAGTTAGCACCTAGAATTTGATATTTCAGAAATTCTCATCAAAGATCTCAATTCACCTCAAATGAAATGATACCTAGAATTTTATTAGAAGAAAAAGAACAGGAAAATTTAGCCAAGGAGGAAACAATACAGGTAATATAAATATTGAATATTCAATAGTCTAGCCTTGTGTGTTACGTACTGTTTTATTTTTTATTATGATTGTACTTAACTGCATTGTTTTCTGCAAAAGAAATTTTTGTATTTTCAAATAAACAGTTATATGGAATTCCTAGTTTCCTGCAAAGAGCTGAATAGTACATGAGAAATGATGATAATAATTGTATCTGTATTCATAAATTCAGCCATGATTTTGGTTCATTAATAATGTCTTAGACTGCTTTAGTTTATGCCTAGTGCATGACACAGAACAAAACGAGTACATGAAACTCAACATTTAAAAATTTTGTTTCCAGATATTACAAGCTAAAATAAAAAGATTAGAACATTTGGTCCATTTAAAGGATGTAAGAATAGATGATCTACAGAATCGTATTGAACAGCTTCGTCCAACTGGTCATCAGAGACGGTGATAGCCTGATTAAAATCAGTCTTCTTGTATAGCATTATAGTGGCATCATTTATCATGGAAGTCAAAGGCTTGATAAAAGAGGCTCTGGTTAAAACTTGACTCAGATATTTTTTGCGCAAAACAATGTTCATGTGTAGCCTTCTTGTGGTATCATTATGTTTTAGGGAAGTCAAAGGCTTTGATAAACAAGACACTGCTCAAGCTCCTATAATACATCATCTGTATTAAAAACTTTGTGTTTGAATAGCATATATTGGCATGATTTTCAAAGTGTTTGAAAACAAGAAACATGAATTTGAGCTCACTGCATTATAGTGGATTCATTCATTTTTGGAGTCAAAAGCTTGGCTTTAGAAGACTGATAGATAATGTAACACAGTTTTTGTGTTATCATTCATTTAGTGAACCTGCTATCCCTTTTGGATTAAAGTTTTGATTTAAAAAAACCATTGTAATAATATAGCATTTACATGAAAACTTTAAGGAATCTGCCACACGTAACTGCCAAATACAATCAAATTTGACCTAAGTTCAAGGAAACTTTTTTAAATATTGTGCAGCTGATTCTATTAGCCAAAATCCAGATTTAATCATGAATGTGCTTAATATATTATAAAATTGTTAAAGAAGAAAATTATTAAATTCTTCCTAAAAAGCTTTTAATATTTTGTTATCTCTTTGAATCATTTTATACTGATCAAACTTACATTCATTTCTCTGTATCATTGAAGCAAGAATCAAAGTAATTTATTTATATAAAGAGTTATGAACTAGCCTATTATATTATTGTTTGTTATATTAATATATTAATGTATGTGCTGTCTGAATATGATAAATGATAAAGATTCTACATTGGAGTTTTCAATACAATTTCTGACGTAGTAGGCAAGTACTGTCCTGTATCAATGAGCACTTGATACGTTAAAACCACACCCCTTATCAAAAAATAATAACATGTAATAGAGAGAACAATAGTATGCACTAAAATAGGACCGGCAATAAATTGAAATATGGGAGACAACCATGTTGGAACTGAACTTGGAACTCCTCTGCAGAATAGTCTGTATTCTAACCACTATATCTCAATCCTTGCTAAATAAACGACCACTGTTGATGTTACTCTCTGGTTAGGAACTTTGTTCATCAACCCAAAATCTGATTTTTTTTTATTGGCTTAATTTAGTTCAGCATACTTCTAGGCAGTCAATAACCACCAAACTGTCCGGAAAAGTCTGCAAATTTATTGCAGGCCGTGCTAATATACCTGTATCACAAGCTTGTCATTAAATGGATCGTACAGAGTTTTTCTTAATCTTTGGAATTCGTGGAAGTGCAGGAACCACAGACGTCTGACTGAAAATCAGAATGGTATAATGTGATGCTATCAGTGTCCCGATACATATACATCCTTTTTTTTTAAAGAAAAACCTCAATACAATCCCTTTAAGACTCGGACTTCTCAGTCTGTAGTTCTGTAACCCACTCTACAATTTGTTTGTTTGTGACTTTGACCCTTGACTCCATTCTTTCATTCTTTAATTAATCTTCGATTGGAAAATTGTCGATCATTCAAGTTTCGACTTACACAGTCTTTGTTATTCCAGTCTTGAATAAGAAGACGTGAAAAGTTGTAATTAAAACGCGATGTTTGGTGTCTGTATGGTCTATTGTCTATACTCGACAAGACTGTGATGTCTAATAAGATATGGTAATAACGGAATTTTACTTCTTCTATTACCAATATTATCATGTTTGTACACATGACACTCGGCACCAGGTCTTGTTAGAGGCTTTGGGACGCCTCTGAGGCCAAGAGTTTGCTGTCATTCCGCCAATCTTGAACAAGGAACCAATACTTTGATATCTGATAGACGGTTAATGTTATTTTTTTCATGCATTCGACACCCAGTCTCGAGGTTAGAGACTCTGAAATAAGGTGGTTGCTATTTTAATAAACAAAAAGGTAGGTCACCTGGAGATGGTTCTGAAAGCTTTCATAGATACATTGTAGTTCGCGATTTTACTTTTACGCCCCTCATCTGCAGTCAACAATAACCAAGAATCTTGTTTCAGCCACCCCAAACAACAGCTTTCCAAGAAGGATTTAATTTATGGTGTTCCCAATCCAATATTTCCCAGATGTCGTGAAATTCCGATTGTGTTTTCAAATCAGAAAATAAATCTATAATCTAATAAATCTATAAATCACACACTTTCCAATTGAATGGCGGCTCATAAAAACGATATTCATTCTTCTTAAGACGGAAACTCTCAGAGGCTGACTAAGTTGTCTCTGTTATATGAAACTATATAGACACAAAGAAAGCTGTTCATGTCTAATAGAAAACTTCATTTGACTCAAACATCCTCATTCACTGCCTTTTAACTTTCCTTTAATCTTATTTTATTTCTTTAATATTGTTTCTCAGCCTCTCTGTCACTGTTTAAGTTGGTTCGAATGTCCAGAGAGTTTGATCGAGGAGGAATACTTAAGCCCTGAGTCGCCCTACATTGAAATTGTAGGTGAGCTTAAAGACGTTAGGCTATGTATGACTGTTCAAGGGGGTGTGTATTACATTATTATTATGTTCTGTATATTAAAAATAAACGAATTCGACAGATAAAAAAAATCAAGTGTTAAGTAAGAGCCGTGAATTTTCCACCTCTGTGAGTGGAACAATTGCAAAACGACACCCCCTCCCACACACAACATCTTGACAATAGCACACCATGGCGTGTCATTTAGATGTGCGATATCAAAATATATATATTGCTTAAAGCAATTCTATAATTCTAAAAGATCGACAGAGAACAACCACTCGCAGAAATTAAGTTCAGAGTGGATGGTAAACAAGATTAGCGAATATTTTGGAATAGTAAAAGTGTTTTGAGGCCTTTTGAACTTTGAAGTTTATAAATTCAATAAAAAGGAAGATGTTATAGTCGCTACTATAAAAGAAATATTGTAAAGTAGATAAAAAATTCAATTTCCTCCATGATTTAGATATAAAGCCCTTTTTCTACTTACTCAGTCTCGAGATTGGTCTTAGGACCGTCGAGAAATATCAAGACCACGAACAAGATCATTCTGAAAAAACCACTGGACACGATAATTACCTATGGAGCAAGATATCCTTTAAAAGGACAAGAGCGAGATCATTCTGACAATAGAAAACCATGAAAGGGCTTCAGGCGTTTACATATTTTCTGTATCAGATGATAGAGCTAAATTGTATACTTCCGGTACCACTTTCAGAAACATAATGCGACCTCTAGCTCTTCTGTAATTCGACAAATAACTGATATCAGCGCTATCAGATCAAAATACAAGTATTTAAAAAGATGGTATGTGTTGGTGTAAGAGAACATAATTTCATAAAAGCACTGGCCTGGGTCACAAAGAAGAAAATTATGATAAAATTCACAGTTATTCTCCGTTAATATCTTCCAGCCTCTAATAAAACAAAATATTATTTCTTTCCAATTTAATCTGTATTAATTTTCAAATTTCAAACAGACGATATCAAATATTGAGGTGATATCTAAACATCTAGATTTTGATGTGTTTTTCAGATCTTCAGCCAGACAGGATCAATGGTGGTCTCGCTCGTATTTCCTTCCTGATGAAAAACAATATATCTCAATAGTCCCAGTCCTTTGATGATTATAAATCTTGGATTGTGTTCAAAATACAATATTTCTGTAGATTGACGTGAGGATTATAAAAGTTGTCTTAATTTACCTTTAATGAGTCAGTGAATAGTCTACTGGCTAAATTATTTTACAAGAAACCCAAACTTTACAACTAAACTAACATGGAGATGGGCTGACTGAACCGTGGGATACTTCCCGAAATCCTTGTTTTATCGTGTATCTTTAATATTTCTTTTTACCAAAATATTTTACATACAAACATCCCTTTTTTTTAATCTTAATAACATTTTGTATGTTCTAAACCTCACCCTCTTCCCCTAAACTTTTCCGAATTTACATTTACCACAAAGGATCCACCAAATCATGGACATGATTCCCCAAAGTACACCCCAATTATTATCAAGGAGCATCGAAAATCAGCAACTTTCAAGCTAGTGCACTTTTAAATGAAATTAACATTGAGTGATATCTATATGAGACTATTCAGAGAATATTCACCCCTGTATCTGTTGAAGTAATATGAAATGATGTAAACTGAGTTGAAAGATAAGTTTATAAATTGAAATATATTATTAATGAAGAAGTTGTCTAGGTAACACGTTAATATGATATTTCAATTCATGGACCTAACACTCAGAGAGGACAGATGTATCTTGTCGTAATCTTTAGATGGTTAGTCAATTACTCTCCGACCACAGTGACCACCGAATTGAACTATTTCTGTCATTTCATAAATATTAAAATAAACTTTCATTTGAATGTCAATTGCCTTAAGGTGCCCTCACACCACATCGATAAACAGGTGCGTATGATTGCGAATAATGGAAGTGGTCGTGGTATCGAACGCAACTCACAACTAATGTACATGATAGTTGTATGAGAGTTGGGTTCGAAACATATGAGCCATATTCTTATTCGCAGCCATACGCAACTGGTGATTGCTATAGATTGAGAGCCCCTTTAGAATGTTTTCGAGTAAATAACAATATAAAGTTGGACGATAATGCCTTTGAAATCGACACATTTGTGAACGAGAAATTTCTCGCGAAAACGACCAATTTTGGACAGAAGCTCTACTCTTAAAATAATTTTTTCTTAATAATAATTCAACCCAGGGACAAAACTCTCAGTAGTATTTATGTAATCAATACTTCAATTCATATAAAAATGACCAGCAAAATGCGATTGTTGCCGTTCTGTAGTTATGGTTTGCTCGCTTCATTAGCTTATTTGACTTATTTGAAGTCCATCAGGGATTTTAAGCACAGATTGTAGCTCTCGTGTTCTCAGTTTATTGTCGCATTCGAACAACTGTAGACCTTAAACTTCAAGCCAGTCCCACCCCGACATGCAAGAAACCTGTTGTCTTAACTTAAAGAGATATAATAAATTGATATTTTGTGTTTGAAGACGGCAATAACAGTCTAGAATGGTCTGACCAACAGACAGAGTTAAAGACATTCTTTGTTTAAAATCTACCAATCTCTCGGTAGAGGGAATAACCATTAAGTTTTATTGACCCTTTTCATGTTTTTATTTGATTATTTACTAGACCGAGATATGTGTAAATCTCTAATTTAATTCTTCTATTCTGTTGCTTATTGGTGATTTGTTAGTCCGAGACGCAGTCTAATTTAATTCCATAAGTTCGGTTATTGGTTAGTCCGAGACACAGTTTTGTTGAATTATGTGTTGCCTAATGGAAGTTTGTTAGTCCATGAGAGGCATTCGTGATATGCCTACCTATAACCACGTTTTTTTCAAGATCTATGCACATCGAAATATTTTCAGAAATGTTGTCAAAGTCGGTCATAAAATGAATTGAAATGAAAGGGGGTTTTGAATGTCCTAATAACTAACGAAGACGGATAACGAATATATCACAAATGTAATAAACTCATAACGTCTGCTACATATGTCAAAATTCCAATTCCCGCCGTTTATGGTGATGTTTTAATATAAAGGTATAAAATCAGAGCGTCGTTGAGGTCGAAATGAAATGGCTTTATAATGAATCATTCCTGAAAAGACGTCTGAATTTATGAATGAAGGCTTCAATTATAAAGAATTGAAATCATTAGCGTCTGTAATCATTGACCAAGACTCATCAAGACATACATAAAAAACATCCAGCGAGACTGGGCCCTCACATATCTACATATTGTAAACTGGTATAATAAAGTTACTGCCTCATGCTCAATTACTCTAAACTGTTCAATCATTCCTTCAAGAAAGAGGTGTCTTTAATCTGAACCTTCTGAATTGTGGAGGATCTTTTTCCAACAATAATACTGCTGACGATGACGATGATGATGATGACGGTGAAATTTGGCCATGAGTTATACGTTTTTTGGGGAAGCTTAAACACACTGTATTTCAAGTGGGCTCTTCTGTGTTTCGAATCCAAAATTGCTGTGTTTAGCAGACGCAGGGAAATCAGACTAAGTATCCGCTACATAGAGGCTAGAAAACCTCTTCTGAATTTCTTTAAAATTTAGACTAAGACTGAAGGAATAAGCACCTGGGAGGGGTGGATGAATTCAGAACCAATCCACGTGAACGACTACTACAATGAAAGAAACAAAGTAATGTCTGTAGACAGTTACAGTTCTAATGTCGAATTTCGTGAATCATTATAATCCTCGAAAAAGCTTTCATACCACGATGAGTCATCTGACAATGGAGTTTCTTGTTCTATCTATTACAAAGACATTATCCTAAAGAGGTGAAATAAAAGTACATATATCGTTCATAAAGTGATCCAGGCGTCTTAACATGTACTTGGTGATAGGAGTTGAAAGTCGACACCCGACCCGATTTTCGGATGTACTGGCTGGGGCATCAGAGGTGTTCTTACCTTGAGGAGAAGGATTCGAAACCATGGTATTTATCGCGTAGAAGACGACAATCCAAATTGGTATCAACTGAGCTATTCAAAAACACAAAAACACAGTGTTCTATGTCCGGCATTAGAAATGAAATGAAATGAATGGAGGTTTACGTCCCACTTTTCTGCACCATGTGTGTTCGGCATTGGAGGGAAGTATTGACGTATACACAGTTTGGAAATTGTTAACCCTTACAGAAAGCTGAAATTGAGCTCTGGTAAAATTAATCTTTTAGATCACTCTACAGATAGCCTAAATTGAGCTCTATCAGCTGATAAAGGTAATATTTAGAAGGCTATACAGATAGTTGAAATTGAGCTCTATCACCTGGTAAAGTAAATATTAAGATGACTATACAGATAGCTGAAATTGTGCTCTATCACCTGGTAAAGTAAATATTTAGATGACTATACAGATAGTTGAAATTGAGCTCTATCAGCTGGTAAAGTAAATATTAAGATGACTATACAGATAGTTGAAATTGAGCTCTACCACCTGGTAAAGTAAATATTTAGATGACTATACATATAGTTGAAATTTTGATCTATCAGCTTGTAAAGTAAATATTAAGATGACTATACAGGTAGCTGAAATTGAGCTCTATCAGCTGGTAAAGTAAATATTTAGATGACTATACAGATAGCTGAAATTGAGCTCTATCAGCTGGTAAAGTAAATATTTAGATGACTATACACATAGCTGAAATTGAGCTCTATCAGATGGTTACGTAAATATTTAGATGACTATACAGATAGCTGAAATTGAGCTCTATCAGATGGTAAAGTAAATATTTAGATGACTATACAGATAGTTGAAATAGTGCTCTATCAGCTGGTAAAGTAAATATTTAGATGACTATACAGATAGTTGAAATAGTGCTCTATCAGCTGGTAAAGTAATATGTAGACGACTACACAGAAAGCTGTCATTGAGCTCTATCAGCTGGTAAAGTTAATATTTAGGCGAGTATATCCCTTTAGGCCTGTAACTAGTTATATAAGAGTACACTGTAAATTATTCCGATTCTAAATGAGACTGTGCCTGGGAATATAGTTCACAGTATTAAGTTAAGTTTTAGTGTAAATTCTTCACTAAATACATTAAAAGGTTTGTGGCGATTCAAATTAAAAAACAATTTCACATCTATTGCGGACTGGGCTTATTTGTACGATGGCTTATTGAGGTGTTTGGTTAAGGATATGTACCGTGACTGGTTTAGGACACGTATGGTTGATAGTTTAAGACGCATTTATGGTTACTGCTTTATGGCACGTATAGTGACTGAATGGCACAGTGATAGGACTTATCGTTATCTATGGTTACCGGTTTATGGCACGTATAGTTATTTGTTTAGGGTGTGTATGGTTACTAGTTTAGGACACGCACGGTTGCTGGTTAAGATTATGTATGGTGTCTTATTTAGGACATATATGGTTGCAGTTGGATTTTTTGACGAATCGCCAGTGACAACTACCCATTAATACAATGGTTAATATAGAAATATATCAAGTTCAGTAGGATATTAATTTTAGGATTGATCTCGCTGAAAATAATTGCATTTAATGTCATTCTATCAAAAATTTAACAATTTTCTCAACTTAAATTAATCATAAAACCCACATTTTATTTTTTCTGCAGTAATTTCCAATCATAAAGTCATAAAACAAATTTAATGCTCAATGATTACTGTCAATTCTACTAAATTTATGATTTATATCTCTTCAAAATATATAAATAATGATATATTCTGTCAAGTTTAATAGCCATTAACATTTTGTTTTTTTTCTTGATCGATCTGGGAGTGCATGTTAATGTGTTTTTATGCCAATTGATTTGGTAAAAATAAAGAGTTTAATATCTTCTTTATAACCTTCGACTGAAATTGGAGTGGTGCAAATTGATGCTATCAGTGTCCCCAATATACATAAAAGATTTAGCAAAGCTCTTTATTATCTCTGACTGGAAATTGGAATGATGTAAATTGATGATATCAGTGAGTCCCAATACACATAAAGATAAAAAAAAAACCTCGTTACAATCCCTTTAATGGAACTAGAATTTGAAGATTTGATTGACAGACTAAGAATGTCCTTGGCAACCGGGAAGTTAGATTTAATAAGATGTCTAACTCGCTTCCTAGATCTTCAGTCATTTCAATCTTACAATTTAAACCATTAAAATTAAAACGAAAGTGAGATTAATTGCATTGAAAGGGAAGTTCATACATATGTGTGATGGGTGGGAGGTAGAGGGCGGTGGGATGTTTTTTTAAAGCCTACAACATATTCCCAACATATAAACTAGCTTTAACAACTTTAACAAATGCAGCGATTGGATTGGACTGCACACCAGCAAATACATCCAATCAAAGACTGTAAACATTATGGCTTATTGATTACAGATTTTCTGTCCAAGGCACTGATTAGCTGTATTGGTTAACGTATGATCCAATCCAATATATAGAAATGTACAGTATAAGCTAAATATAATACATACATATTTAGCCCACATAGAGCACCCTTTGTTGCCCCGCCCTATACTACCAGCAATGGAGCAACATAGTCCATGCCCTTTATAAGAGTCTGCAAGTATTTGTTCCACCCTAAGCCTGTACATTTGGGAGAATCAAACCCTTCCTCCCCCGAATTCTGGTAGTTCATACCCCTATGGTTCGTTTGTGTGGGTGGAGGTGGGATACAGGGGCTGCTCGAAGCAAAGAAACATCCCGCAACCAATCCCCTTCGCATCCATTTCCGTTTGAGCTACCGTTTGAGCTACCGTCCCAATAATGAGTATGTTTAACCCAATATATGAATCGAAATGGGGTGTTAATCTTATCAAATGAAAGAACTTCTAATAGAATAATTCCATTGGACATTTTCTTGAAAATGCCAAAATGACACGCTATTGTCCTCGCCGCCTCCAACTTTCAATAAAAAAATAGATAATTGGCCTCGAGCTGATCAAAGAGGTTCTTTATTTTCTGAAGTGAATTATTAATGAGTCTTGTCTGACCATAAGTCTGGCCTTTCCACAAGGTTTTAAGTTTTTTAGATATGATTATTGATATAGTAGAGAGAGAGTGACGATATTGGAGATATTAGTGATAACTATCTTCGTTTCTTTTTTTAAAATCTGGAATCGATTTGTTTTCGAGTCTCAGGCCTGTGTTTGAGTTGGAGGTTTACGATTCTTTGTGCACTAATTAAAGGAAAATAACTGAAAGATGGGTTCCCTTATTTTCATCTATCAAAATGAAAGTGCTAATACTTATATGAATAGAAAGTAGAGGTGTTCTAATGACTTGGTAAATACCAGTTTGTCTCACTGTCCATAATTAATTCATAACAAGCTGAATTAGAAGAAAATTACCAGCAGAATTCCAAAGAGTGACCGATCAAGAAAGGTCAAAAATCCTTTTACTGTTTATCCAGACAGGGACAATTATGACTGGTTAAAACTCTTAATAATATACAATAACAACATAATGATATGATTATGAATATACGATAATTCATTAGTAACACCAATTCATCAAAAAGTTTGCTTAATTTGATACTAAAAAATAAAGATACCTATATATCTTTAAAACATGTCAATGTATTTATTGTAGGCTACATTATGGCAAGTTTTTTTTATAAAACCTCCTTGGTCCCATCTTCACAATGTCAAGCTATTTCGAACTTCGTCTTATACCTTGACTTCAATAGCCAATATTTTTGTATCATGAAATACAGCGATTTGATTGGACTGTACATCAGCAGCGAATTCAACCAATCAAAGCTCTCCAAAGACTTTAAACATTATGGCTTGTTGTTTACAGATTTTCTGTCCAAGGCACTGATTAGCTGTATTGGTTAACGTACGATCCAACCAAATAGCTGCATTTAATGATACAAAAATATTGACTATTGAAGTCAAGGTATAAGACAAAGTAAAACGCTAAGTAATGAATCAATATAGTGGTCAAATTAAAAAATAAATATGCATGATTCAATGTAGGCTAGGTGAAACTGGTGGTTAAAAAAATAAACAAAATGTGCATCATTCAAGTAGGTGTAAAATGTAATTAGATAAAATGTGCACCAATGTACTTGTAAAATACTTCGCTTCATTATCATTAGCTAAAAATATTTCTACAACATTAATAGGAAATAAATGAGAAAAAAATTTCTATATCTTATTCCATTACTACTGCAGACTTCTTAATTATATTATCAGTTCTCTTGAATACACTTGATGTACTTCTATTTTAAAGGTGAAGAACGGGATGATTTATTAGCTAAAGAGTTGTATACCAAGCTTCGTCACAAATAAAAAGCGAATAAGATACTACATGTACCTCAGTACTATTTTCCAAAACCATCGCCATTCACTTAGTCTGTTGCACATGGGGCCTGATAGACCCAGTATCAGATTCGCCTATTTGCATAAATGATAAAGGGTTGATGAAGGTACCATACCGTTTTTTGTCGAGATCGGATCGGATACCAGGTTTCAAGATAATCGTTTACTTAAAACATAAATCAAATAAGAGAATCGTGCAGTTCCGTTTATCTGCGATATCGAACGGTTACGTTTACGACTAACGATTAAAAAACAGCGTCCCCGACCTCGCAAGGTAAGGTATATTATGATTAGTACTCTGTGGCCTAATTATAATGAACGTGTTGATGAAGATGTTAGACCTTGACAGGTGATGATTACAATAACATATCTATCTATAAATACATATTATCAATAATATTCAAAATAACAGATGAGTATACAGGTCTTTATATAAATATCATCTACGTTAAACCAATTTGTGAGTTCTACTTCTCTGGTAACACACGCCACCTGTTGATATATCTAACTTCCGGTTAGATAAGTTGGAGAGGATGGGTGGCCGGCATTTAATTCTAACCCGTCTGAAGTTTGATTTTGTTGGAACAAATCGGTTGGTTTCTCACTTCTACGATTGTCAAATTATGAGCCAATAAGACATGCTCATATCCAATTTGCCAACAGATGGTTTCGCTGGGCAGAATGCTTACAGCAATGTTCAGAAACAATTTTACAGCGAGTTGAAGTCTTATATTTTTGTCATATTGTGGAATGCTAGTCGTAAAGACAGTGGCGTCTTTTAAGGCCGTGTATCACAACTAGTAGCTGGTCAAAGGGCTCTGGAGTGTTTTTGTTTTTTCTACTATCCCACATCTCCTGATGTGTGCCAATGCTGTTATTTTGGTCATACTAATGATACCACGATGATGCCAATTTCTCAGATTCAACCAAGCATTTCCCTTAATTGGTCGATAGAACACTTAGACACCTGCTAAATTGTATTGGCAGTTTAATTGCAGGAACAGGTGGAATCTAGTCTCTGGAGCATGGTTCCTGATTTATTTAAATCATAATTAAAAATTTTCTTTACCTGACCTTAGTACAATAGTTGACCACACATAGTTGATGGACGATAAGTTCAAAATCAAACCTAGAGAAAATGTAAATTAAAGTATAATATAAACAAACTATACTCCACAATTTTAATGGTTTTTGCAGCTAGTGCCTGATTAAAATGAAGATCTGGATGTTCGTTTTAGGTTTTTCTCTGAAGATTATGTGTTATCCATACATTGCAGGTGGAGCCACCATTAGAAAAAAAAACCAGGAAAACAAAACAGTCAGATTTACAATTTTATTAGATTTAGAGCTTCTAAAAGTAACATTAGATAATACAAGAAGCAAAGAGGCCCATGCTTATTAGATTGGTTTGATTTCTCGCTGAAGTTGTATAGAACTGAATTTCTATTTAGTAATTTTGCATTCAATTTCCAGAATAAATCTCCAACTGCACTTCCTCCCTGTTTTTTGAAAAATAATTTGAATAGTACAAGCATAATGTGATATATTTAGTTCCCGTTAACCGAAAATGTATTTTCTAAAAGTTCATTCAAAAGGAAAGCTATTATTTCCAAGAAAGTACAATAATTCGGTCTTGAAAATTTTTTATTATTTAGAAATTTTGATAAACAATGAAATAAGATTGATCGAAAAAATATCACAACCTTTTTTTCTAACTGCTGAAATTGCTTTGTTGTGATCAGAAAATGTCAAGCATTACGTTTTTTCGTATATTTTTGTCAAGTCATACAGATCGTTGTTTTTAAATACACCCACGCCTGTTTATTGAATTTACCGCTTTTCATAAAATTGTTATTAATATTATACCAAGTTCCCTTACGACGATTAGTGCAGAATGCCAGAGTACTACGACAGCAGTTATAATCAAAATTTTACATAAAACAAGAAAAGCAGCTGTCAAAATTGATTTTATGTGAATAATACAAAAAGACTACATGTATATGAAGGTAATGATATTAATGTTATTTCATAAGAAATAAATTTATTTATCATGTTAATGTAATAGCGTTATGTTAGAAATGAGGTGTGTTACTGTATGGAATCATGAAGCGGACATTTTAAAATATATTACTCTGTGGCCAAAGATTCTGCTTGACATCGTCTGCTTATTTTGTTACCATGACATACATTTTCTTAAGCAACTACCACCATTAAAAATGTACGTCGTACTGTCTCTTACATGTTGTACCGTCGAAGAAAAACCTTTCTACATTGCTTGTTAAATATCCTCTGAGGACCTCCATAGTGTAAACTGAAGTTGCTACGACTTAATATCCTGTGACCAGGACTAAATGTCGTGCCTATAGGATTAACTTAGATGAAATGCCTGTCAAAAGTCCTCAGAGGACCTCCATAATTAAAAATCTGCAGTTAACGACCGTACCGTTATTGAATTATATAATAACATTTTTGTTATGTAAGATTTGATCAACATATTTGATGGTTTTTACACTGCTGCCAGCCTGCATCTATATCAAATGTATTGAATTATTACTCAATGTAATCACAGCGTATTATAATGGTGAGATATTTCATTCAATCAAAATAACCTCCATGTGTGTCGATATAATTCTATTAACATTCCATGTTGTTGTTGTTGTTTATTATTAAACAGTGCAGAGCAGGTGCGCAGAATTCGTCCTTATTGTAATAATAAAACGGAAAAAATAATAGAAGTGTTGTTTTTGTTAAATGCGTGGAGCTCTTTCAGTTTCTGTCTGATTGTAATAATTGGTATAGCATATTCAATAAAAAATGACAGTATTAACTTTTCGCACTCGAGAAATGTCGAGTTAAAAATCTCAGTAACGATAAAATTATTCTTTGTCTGTGGACTTCGAGAGGTTTGGCTAAAGACCAACTGGTAGAAAGGCGCCTCAATAAACTTAATTGATGTTCTTGTTTATCCTTGATATCCTCCGCTTTTCTTTCTGTTGTCTCATCTACCAGTGAAAGCATATTCCGATTTTTGATTAAGGGAACTTGTATATGGGTTTATGGGTTGCATTAAAGTTTTAATAACGACAATAAGGAAGATGTTATTATGCCTACAGACATTCATGCTTGATCTAACACAGTAACTACAGACAACAGTAATTTAATGTGTAATTACATGAAATACTAACCTGAAGTCAAGGCTAACAAGGCGAGCATGGATTGCTCATCGGTACAGAAAATTACTTTTCTTATAAATAGATTCCAGATCATTAGGTCTATATGATTACTTTACCGTATTATTGGTATAGTGTAGCTAATGAGCCATGTGTTGAGTGCTGACAGGGAACTTTTCAGGCAGTGAGGATTCCGACAAACTATTGTTTCAATAATAACCTTATTTACAAACTGATTTATTAACAATCGTAAGGTTAGAGCACACATTTGTTACAGGCAGTGAATATGACTATATGAAGGAATCCACTGAATTGGGTAATTGATTTGGACACTGTTGTTTCAGAGACTTTACAATAATAAACTTAATTACGAATTGATATACATGTATTAACAATTGTAAAGTTGGAACAACCATTTCATACTCTGGTTAAGTAGGTAGTGGGGAGGCGATTTAGGCAATGATGAACAAAAACGTGTTTATGAACACTCGTAAAGCTATATGGGACGCTCAGAGCCATTGTACACATTCGGCGGATAAGGTAATGACTCTGAAGTCGGCAGTGAATAGGGATGCCACAGAGGCACACTGTTGTTCCAAAGACTAAACTTTCTCAATATTTTTCACAAACTGTCACGATTCTCGCTCAAATCCTAACAGCATTTGCACACTTTTATGTGGAATGAACATGGACACAAAATAAACAGTATGCACAAATCGTAAAGCTCTATGGAGGTTCTCGCATGTAACATTCCCAGGTTTTAAGGTATGACTTTGAAGTAGACAGTAGTAAATGTATGTAGGGTAAATGAAGGATTCTTTGCACTTGATACCACTTTTCGTTATGAAATACTTACTCACTTAAATATGATAGATATACCTCCTAAAATCATGTGAAAAGTTCATTAGTGCTACAAATGTTCTGCCAATTTGTTGTTTTGGATTTCGTGCTTCGTTTTTAGGTCCAGATCGTTAGTTCTTGGCTTATTCATTCATACGTTTACGTGACACAATTTTCAGGTAACTTATATATGAATTTACAAGTAATAGTGAAAATCTTATAAAAGCTTTAAATGTCTAACATTTTATCTCAAGCACATTATCTTGGAATTCAGGAAATATAACTGTTTCCTTCAAAATATTGATTTATCAAATAATATTTTCTCCTCGAAAAGTAGAAAATAATCTTTATTAATTTAGATTGTCAATATAGAATATTTATTTTGGCAGAAAGTGACCATTACAGCTAGACATTAGTGTATTTGAGAACCGTTTCAAATCGTGCACGATAACTAGTTAGCAGTTTGGTTCGATATTACATATCCAAAATAATTAAACTGCGAGCACTACAGGCTTAAAGCAACTCTTATGTAGAGTCGTGGAACCATTTTATCTCTTCTTACTGAATTGATTTGCCAGTATCCCGACTTTATGTCTAAAGTAGTAAATACATTAACTTACTCCAATTTTGTCAGTTGTATTAACAGGATACCCATTTGGTAATATTTTGATATGAAAATGCTTGTGCATTTCATTAATTTTTTTATCTTTCCTTTAATCTAATTCTGGCAATCGCTTATGCTCATCTCTCGAAGTGTGGCTAAAAATGGCAATCCTGAGATCTACAGACGAAAAACGATTTATTTGAGACAAATCAATTCCCCAAGTTAAGAACACCCACTGGTAATCATTTGTTAGTAAAATTTGACATGTACGAAATCACATGGTAAAAACAATCCATATTGAATTGTTTGTCATGAAATTACTTATGTTTGCATGTTCCTTCCTAGTAAAGACAAAACGTTTGATTACAATCTATTTGATGGCTTATTTTGGAATTCTTTGTTTTCATTTCCATATTGGTTCAAATAAAGAATTACGTCTTCTTGAAAGATAACTTTACATAGGAAATTAGTAAAACACAATCTTATCTAACTGCAACTTAACCGAGTTAAATCCTGATCCTCTAATATATTTTTTTAATTTTAGGAATGTCTTATCTAAATTCATACATTGGATGTGAGATCATCGTTTTCAGAGCTGATCTCATACAGATTTATAGATTTATAGATTAAAAAAAATAACGAAGGAAAATATTTGCTATTGTGAAAGTTTTTTGATAATATATTCACTCTAGATAACTATAAGCTTTTTTCTTCCAATGAATGATTTAAAATCAAAATAGAATACCACTTATTAAATACAAAATAAATGATATGAATAGTAATATGAATTATAATGATAATGGATGTCAATGTCCAACAACGACCTAGAAAGTCAAACAACCTCGTATCACAACAGTTGCGATTGTATATTTGATTTGGTAATTGTAGATCTGACAGAACTCGGTATAATTTGATACTTAACAACTTAATCCTGTCATTAGACAATTCTCAATTACCCTCTTATACAATTACACAGCAATTACTGGTGAATATAATACCCATTGCACCATATTGTATACTTGTTATAGATAATTTACAGATTTAATTTGATATCTTATAATGATCACACAAATCTTTCTTCTTGAACGATAGTGACAGCATGTAGACATTGTTCTTTGTTTTGTTATAAGTTCATTGGCACAGTTTTTCCCTTGATGTACTGTTTTCACATTCACAGACTTGTGAATTACCACAGTTATTCTCGTGAATGTATTGTTAGTCATTCGATGGACATACATCTGCAGTATCACAGATTCCCATTTTATTACTATTAAGGGAGAGACAAAATTGAAGAACAGATGTCTGAAATGCCACAAAGCGCCCTCCAACGTTTGTGTATTGGAAACTATTGTCTCGCCTTATGAGCTTACAAACGTCTGGATTGTCATAGATTTCTCTTTGATTACTATTGAGAGTGTGACAAGATTGAAGAATAAAGAAAATATACGTCACTTTGGGTCACTCGAAAAGGAAAGGAAGCCACTGGAATATTTAATTTGAACATGTGTGTCTGGTAATGTAATAATAATGAAAGAATAATGTTTCGGAGAGCATGCAACCTTAGAATGTCTTTTTCCTGTCGGTGCTCGCTTCATTGTATATTTGTCGCTTCACGGCCCAAACTTAGCTTTAGCGATGATTATGTTAGTCATATAACGTAAAACACCATGCGTATTCTCTCTACTATTTTCAGTAATTACCTTGAAGTTTATCTGAATACTTTTTGTATTTATTCTAATCTATTCCATCCATCTTATAGAAACTAATAAAACTTGACTCCGTGAAGACATTCGTCTTCTCCTGGCTCTAACTAATGTCTACTTTTACTTTATCAAATCAATGTTAGGATACGGCCAACATTTACCTAATCAAATTTGAATTTAAAATGTTCAATTTCAAATGTTCCTGCTGATAAATTGCAAGTGATCTGTCACAGACACTGTTCTTTATCATCTTGGAAGGTTTCTTAGACGAAAGAAGAAAGAAAAAATTCTGTAGGCTTAAATATTATAGGTTTAAAGTTGAAAGGTTTGTCAAGGTTGTTCATTCGCTAGATATGCCAGTTAGTGTTTTTTTCAAATCATTTTTGGGATTTTTGGTGTTAAAGGGATACAGTCGCATAATTTTGTCTACATCTTAGTAGGGTCAAGTAATTGACCCACAGGCAATTCTTTCTCAATGTGAAATGATGAAAATAATGAAAGTGGGACGAGGGTAGAGCTGGGCCAGTCTCATTTCTGGGGAGGGAAAGGAATATTCCAACCCAAGACCATTGACCGAAATTCGAAATTCTCCGCCATGACTCAATACTTTGTGGGGCAAAAGGTTCGGATAACTCCGCCTGATTCCAATATAAGTTCAGTTGAGTACAATTTAGTTCCGACCGACTAAACTGACTTAACTACTGATAAATTAGTTCATGGTCACTGTATTCAGTATATACTATAATTACATTCACTGCTGATCGCTTGATTAAGACTTTATTTCCGGTTAACCAATCAGCCAATAATAATCTTAGTACAAACCGGAAATGACATGTGCTGAGTGATTGAAGGGTTATCGGTTAGTGTATATAAGAATCTATTGATAAGCAACTGGATTTGACAGTCTATAAATGTTTCTTTATACTCTCTATTAGAACAGATTCTCGGCTGCTGAGAGAAAGAGATTTCTTTGTATGAAAATATGATAGATAATCTCCCTTTATTCTTCTAAACAATCAATGATTGATTCGCTGTTACCTCTTGTAAATATTCTTTCAACACCCTTGAATTGGCGTTTCTACAGGGGACCGGTGGCGGAGCCAAAGGAGGGTGGATGCCGCCCCCCAACCCCTCGCAGCACGGAAAGTAAGTGATTCGGGCAAAAATCTCATAACTAAGTTTGAGATTCGGGCAATCTCAGATATCTCGCCCCTCTCGGACGTAAACCTGGCTCCGCCACTGCAGGGGACTAGCAATATCTGTGATTCAATGAGAGCTTCTACTAAGCTACGACCAATATATGGTAGATAACTGACCATTTATAGAACAAATACACGTGAACACGTGATATATAACTCGATGCGATGCAAACGGGTAACCCTCATTATGTTCTTTGGTCCTTACACGGGGATTGAAATTCGAATGACGTCAATAAGGACACCGTAACCTTATCAATCACGACACGACCCCCTCGCCGCTTCTTGACAATGAGACAAAGGAATCTCACAGCAGCGAGAAGCATTACGCAAAGAACAAGTAGATTTAAGGATATAACATTTTGACATATCCGGTGTTTTTTGATTGACGTGAATTGAATTATGTCCCTAGATTTGGTCTCGCGTCGAACATTAGATTGACTATAATCGGCTTGTTGTAAACAGTTTACGATCAAATAGCAGATCTAATGTGTTCAAGTTGGGCTGAGTTCGATTACTGATCCTCTTTTATAATGTTAAGAAGTATTAAACCTCTATCAAGTGGTATCCGATATCTCCGGATGATTAATATACAATCTTGGTATTTCGAAAAACATTATCTCTATCTTGGAGACGTCTGAAATGTAAAGCCTGTGGTCAATCATTTAGAGAATATCTATCAAAATTGCATTCCAAACAACCGACGAAATCGAAGAGCTATAGACAAGATGAATGCACAATTACGTCAGGTGTCCGTTGAAAGAATAAGCGTTTACATTCCAGACAAGTCGTGGTAGTGATAAATCGTGAGAAACTTCGAGACATTAAATCAAAATGTCTCATTGTCTTTTTGTAAGTAAATAGAGAATGGCTGTTGGACACTTTGGCAATTGAATGCGGACAAATTAAAATTGTCGTATCACGATCAATCTGACCCAGATACTACCGAGAATGTCTCTGACATGGGGTCAAAATCATCAACCATCCTCAAGAGGAGAACAAAGTAGCAACACAACTTCCATTAAAGGCACTATGATATCCATAAGTAGCCATCAATCTCTGTCAATCAATAGACATCAGCCTGCTTCTAACTTGTTTCACCCTGCATCTGATCAATCACCCCATTATATAGATAGATAGTATTAAAGGCAATACATCGAGCAATATGGTAATAATGCAGGGTTTCTTAACTGGCGGCGCTCAACGAGAGCAAATTTCAACAATCTAAAACACCCCAAACCCTACCCTTCGGCGGACTTATCCCCTACGGGTTCCAATTCAGTGGGGTCTTGGACGCTGCACTAGCGTTGCCCTCTACACATGGTGCTTTGTCAATTCCAAATATAACTGGTCAAAGCTTTCCAGTGTCGCCTTGCTCCCCCCTCTTTAGTTTCGGACATGACATCCTAACAGAGTAACGGGTCTTGGAGAAAAGAAATTATTAGAATTGATGTCTTCATCCGATGTAGGCGGGTTTCACTTTAAATATATAACAGATTTGACCGAATTCGTTCCTGAAAATATTCCTATAAAATGTTTTAGACGAAGAGTGACCTGGAGGTCGAAATGATTCAAGATTTAATGATTTCGTCGTTTCTCATAATGAATAAAAATCGCTGAAAACTCATCTAACTTAACTATAGACCACTTTATTACAAAGAAAAATGACTTTATACATGAAAAATTTGTTTTTCAACGAACCGCATTTTAAAAGAACTTTAATGATTATTTTAAATCGATAAAAAAAATAACAAAGTCGCAGGGTGAATAGATCTTTTCAACAAATTTACATATTTTCTTATTGAAATGGAATGGAGAAATTTGATTTGTAGAGGATTTCTAAGAGGATGGTAACAGTTTCAGGAATGTTAGACTTTGCATTGAGCATTAACCAAACAACTACACATTTTTCAAATGCAAGGTCATCCATAATTTACATCTTATACATATTCAGATGTGTTGATTAATTGCCCCGTCATACCGGAAAGGCGTCCCATACTACGGCGACAGAATATTAGCTCAGAACGTGTTATAGTCGTCATACGCGTGGTATAAGCATGTAAGGAGCGTCAGATATCGTAAGGTGGGTGCTATTGTGACCAATATTCGCCGTTGAGATCGCCACGGAAGCGAGAATGTCTTACGACAAGCGTAGGAACATCTCCATGAAGGCAATAAAAATGCAATCACCAAGCCCAAAGATTTTTATCAGAAACGTGCCCGAGGAACGCAATATGGTCGCAAGGAGCAATATTAATTTTGTTTTTTGTGACATTAATTTCAGTAAAGGAAGTTATCCATGGTTTATTAATTGCATTTCATTAAACGTTTTCTTAAAAATAGTCAGGTTGCCACCATTAAGTTTATTAGGAATGAACACTTCATTACTTCGTACTCGAAATTTGGCGAATATATTCAAAATAATTTTGAAGGAAAGATTTTAAAAGTTGGCGATATTGATTTTATATGTAACTATAATTTTTGTTATTTTGCTCGACCGAGTCGATATCTAACATCCAACAAAATAGAACTCTTTTAAATCAGAAATACGTTATCACTGACAGCATTTTTCTCTGGTTGATAAATGACGCACAATCAATTGATTGCTATTAAGATATTTGTAATGAATTTAGATGATGGTATATCGTGAAGAACTGTACTGTATATCAGGCAGTACTCTCGTCTGCACTCTAGGATTGCGTGCTTCAAGTCCGAGACTGAGTTCAACCCCTCTTTCTCAAAAGTTCTAACGAGGAAAATGTTGTAAGTGTCATAACTTTCAATGTAAAATTCCACCACACAAATTTCATTGTAATTTTTGTTTTTAATGACATGGGACTATTGTGTCTCTGAGACCAACGTTTCTATAAGTCTTGTGGTAGTAGAATGTAGTAGAATCTTCACGATGTCAAGCTATTACGAGCTTCGTACTTATACCTTGACTGTAATGTCACCTTTCTTGTATCATATAAGTTTGAAAATGAAGCGAATTTACTTATTTGGTTTCTACGCTAAGGAATACAGCCAATCGAAGGCCTAGACATAATTCATGTGAACAAGAGCCATACTGTTTTTAAATTCCGTGATATAAGAAAGGTAACTATTGCAATCAAGGTATAAGTACGAAGTTCGTAATAGCTTGACAAGATGAGAAAGGGGGTGTCAAATATATTAGAAAACTGTGTATATCATGTAACCATAACGGTGTTTCTCTTCATTTAAACGATCATTATGTGGAAGGAACGAACATTAAGCTTTTGTTTTTCTCAATAAACCATTTCTAATAATGTTTACGAAACTAAGTACCAATTAACCGATTAATAGAATAGGACAATTTATGTTTTGATGTTAGTTTGGAGTTTAATTGGACACATGTAAACAGGTGCCCGTCCTGTATTCCCTGACGTTATTCATTGAATACTCATACACTAATTGGCTAACATGTTCAGGTAGTCGTTGGTGGGTACTCTATGGTTAAATCATTCAGATCGTTTGTCCATTAAATATTGTTTTTGTCAGATATCTAATCAGTGATTACTCGTTATGGTATTATCTAGGTCTTGAGGAGTTCATGATTTGTAAAAAATCTGGGGTGATAAGACTATACTCGTCTGTCAAATAATTCAAACTAACGAACAAAGTGGATATATTAAACTCGGTTGAATTCTAATCACCGGTATTGAAAGGGTTAACATGATTAAGTGCGAACCTGGACTGGTTGGTTGGTAGATGACAAGTTAACGTTCGCTTCCAGCGGATGTTGATATCGCAAACTAGGTAATTGTTGGTAGTCGTAGTAGTTGGTAGTTGGATTGGTTCAAATTGGATGATTCTGTCTTGTTGGTTTGGTTGTTGATTCTTCGTTAGATCTGGTCGGGTCGAATGATATGTCGCGCGGTGAGTATAACCTGGATTATACTTAAACTCACTGTATGACAGAATAGTTTTTAATTAACTTGTTAAAGGAGTTGCCAATTAAATATTTCAAAGATAAAATACTGACATCGTTAATTTGTCAATACTCAGTTAAATCACACGACATATCATTTTTGTCCAAGTGGTCTTAATTTTACCACAATATTCATTGTCTCCGCACTGCGACCTTATCATTTTACAACAATAATAATTTTTCAACCCGGTTTCCCCCTGTCAGTGATGCAGGTAAGAGGGTCTGACATAGAAAAAGCGTTTAGTCGTTCGGATGGGACAATAAACCGAGTCCCCGTGTGCTACAGGCTGGCACGTTAAAGATCCCTCGACAGTTGGAAATCGAAAAAGAGCAGGCTAATGCCGCTGTCCTGGCAAAATTTCCCTCATTGCACCCTGCGTGGCGTTACCCGTCTTCATTAGCCCACATGGTGCAGAAAAGTAGGACGTAAAACTCCATTCATTTCATTTCATTTCCAACAATAATAAATTCACGAAGAATCTACATTTGAATCTGATTGAGGTTTTAGACTACCCCTGTTCGTGTGGCGATTGTCTTCTAGATATTAACACTGTCTGTAGCTTTATGGTTTAATAGGCTTGGAAAAGGTCAACACGAAAAGATAAAGTGGAATTTAATATGGTACCAAATCACCTTATTATTGTTTATTATATATAATATATTGGAGGGGTGGGGCTTGATAATGAAACGTATCAACTCAACAATTCTTCAAGATTGTTGCCTTAGTAAGATTCCATTCGTCTACAGATTTTATTTTAGTCTATCTTGTCTCTAGACAGAATTCTCCCCCATTCATTCAAACAGCAAAAGTGATGATATGTTATATGGAGCACTGGCCTAGGTCACAAGTAGAGAGTATAAGTTTCAACATTAGAATACGTCAAATTGGATAAGAAATTACTAACATCTGGAGTAACTGACATAGGAAAACTTCTAGTGAATAAAATGAAGAAAGTTGAACAAGAATAGAACATTCATATAGTTTAGCTCATGGAATTGTGTTGCGATATTTAACACCTTTGTATCGTCCCAACCCTATTTAAAATTCTAAATCTAAAAACCATCAAGGACTGGTATTCTTTTTTCAATCAAAGGCCATTACTATTGATAAGTAGTCGTGTAACCAATGGCATTGACCGATACTTATCTACATCCGGATCTTACAAATCAAATCCATCAATATAACAATTAAAATATAACTAATACTGATGATAATTAATGGTATCTCTGTGGACCTACAAAGTAGCCATGTTACTGATGACCTTGACCCAATCCTTATCAATATCCGGATATAGAATAATATATCTAGCAATGTTTCGTTTTGTGTTCATATTGTATCCTGCAGAAAAAACTCTCAACGAAAAATATTCAGATCTAGATTTTAATTGTATTGGCAAAAAAGGGTAAAAAGGTGTGGGTTAACACCATGAATACTAACGTTCGAATGTTAGTGGCTCTCAAAAATGTTTATGCCAATTTTCCAGTCGACCCAGCCGAAGAGTTCGTGAGAAGTTAAAAGGTTTGTTGAAAATTGAATAATTTCATTTAAAATCAACAATATCTGTTTAGTCGCTTCTAATTTTATATTAAATTGTCACGAATTGCAATTTCCGATCTAAGAAAATAATGAGAGCTCGGGTTCCTGTTTAACTTTGTAGAAAAACTGAAATGTCAGTCAAAATCTTAAAAAACAAAATAAAAATCTAACCAACATTCAATAAAATAATATTTTTTTATAATCATCAATTATTGTCTGAGCACGGTAGTTGTTATATCGTATTTCGAGCAAAGTCTTTCGAAGATTATCAGTACTGTTTTGAAGCTTTCTATTCGCTTTTAAAAAAATGTGTAAAATTCTTTATACCAACGACCTGGCTTGGGCAATAGATCCAATATCAACATACAATTCAATGGCACATTCTGCTGCAGCCTTTTGTAAAGAAATATATGGTGTGACGATCGTGTATAATTTCAAGAAAAGAAAACTGTCATCATGTCAGTCATATAGAGAGATAGTTCTATTACAATCAGATTCCGACCGCTCTGATTGACCGATAGAAACGTTGTCTTTATTTGCCAACAGAACAGTTGCAAATGATAGCGGCCGTACAGAGGTTACCAAATCCGACAATCCGATTCTGCCAGTTGCCAGCAGTATTTGAACATCCAGTCATCTCTCAAAATCTACTAGTCGCATGGTCGAGATGAATCACCTTAAGTCTATCAGTCTTAAGTATATGGAACCGCCTTGGCATTACCCTTTACCAGAATATATGAATCTATTACAGCTAGTAGCCAGTAGAAATTAATAGCTTGATTTATGGACTTAGAAGCCAGGGAAAAAGAAAAAATCATGGACATTATTTGCTAAACAAAGAGTGAAGTATATAATTTATGAGAAAATAAAACGAGATCGTACCATTAATCATTGACCAACATATAAAAACATCTGATCGAGCCATCTGTCAATCTGATAGTTACTGTTGTTTGTAATGACCTCGAATAACCCCGGTTCGGGATACCTTCACATTTATACTTTTATAATCTGGTAATCCTCTTCCTTGTTGAGTCCATTGCGAATAGTATTTATACCTTCCTATTTGGTACTAAGTACAGATCCCTCGACTGACCGAAAAGGAGAGGACTAATGCCACTCAGAGACAGAAAAAGTAAGACGTGATATTAAATCGGATATTCAAAACATCCAGCGTTTTTATCAGACCTCAGCAAGCGTTATTTGACACTGATTTAATGATGGAAAGTTGTCAAGAACCATCACAGGTCATTCAGCTCCAAATTAAAAGTCATTTCTCTATGAATGTTTCTTTTTTTAAGAGCATTAAGTAAAATGGTAAACCCAGATTTCAATTCAAGTTTAAAAGTTTTAATAGAATTGGCATCAAAGAAAGATAACATTATCCATTTCACAGTAAGTTGTTGACTTAATGCCGTTTGAATAGAGCAATTGAAAGGCAAGCTAGAAGAGCTATTCTCGATCCTTTGCCGATAAATCACATTTTCACTTTAAGATTTTCCGTTCTGTGTCTTTACTGTTCTATAGACAGAGCCACAAAGACGAAAGACCAAAGGGAAGATAGAGCACTTCCTATGCAGTAGTTGGCCGCCTTCTGTAAAATTCACAAGCGCTCATCTAATTCATCAAAGAGTATTTTCACTTCAAATGGAATTGAGAATTCAAACGATTGTTTTACACTGAAACCTGATATAGATTTGTAAATTAAACTTTTATTTTTTTAATGTAAGATGAGATATTCACACAATCTTTCTGATTGAAAACTTTTAAAATCTAGTAAACTTATATCTACAGCGCACATAATACCTTTACTAATGCCTGGACTAATGCCTTTGCTCTTGCATAATTTGCACATTGAAAGAATGGTGAGGCCATACCGGAGAAGAAAAGGTAGGACATGTATAAGAATCCATTTTTATATCATTGTGGAAGAAACATCCGCTATACATATACGCAAAAAACAAAAAACACCGATAACCAAAAATCTCTCCCAAAGAATGAAAAAAGTAATAATATAACAGTATATAACAGTGTACTTCTCAAATGAGAAGTACCATCAAGTGTTCGTATACCATGTGAACGGAAAGACATACAAGAAAATATCTCTTGTGAACAATAAAACATACGGAGGTGGGCTAAAAAGTTCGTAGGCTGACCTGGAAGGAGCTACATCAAGGAAGCTTGGTATATATTAAAATCCTGATACTAACTGTATTGTTTCTTTAAGATGAACTGACGCTGATTAAGTGACAAAGAAGAAAGTGTCCCATGTGAACAATATATGGGGAATGGGGGCTGTAGATAAATGTCGACTGAGTTCACCTCAGATGTCTTCATCTGACCTTTGCATTTCTCGGCTAAGTTGATTAATTCTCTTAACTGATATTAAACACTGTGTTAAATCGTTTTAGACCAAATCAAATCAAATCAAATTATTTTCAAGAGGAATCAAATGTTGTCCCTTGAGGACAATTTTTATTCTTATCGTAGCTCTTTACCATAGAACAGCTTGAACATCGCTCAAGTCTTTTCACTGGAACAATAATAGATTTTTTTACATCCCATTAACACTTAAGTAAACAATTGAAAAAGAGTCCTGAATATTCTTATCTCGGCAATCCACCTTTTAATACCATTGTATAAATTGTTGTTGAAAACTGCTCAAAGCATTTAAGATTTATATTACAATTAGAAGCAGAGAGTACATTATGTTATATGTGCTCGGAGCAATAATTCGTCGCACATTAACTTTTGCTGAGAGAATCCTTGCCACGTTTTCTCGAAACGATCTAAGCTCTAAGATGTCCTAGGTTCTTATCTTCTAACATTGATTCTAGGTCATCCTAGTACTAAGATCGTTTCGAGAATACGTGGCCTGGTCCTTATAAGTAAAATTTTACCTCTCTGTTGTTCTGTTGTTAAGGAGGTGTAATGTTATTCAACATGTTGTATATTTACATGGTGTTTATGTTTTGTTATGTATTCCTGACTGGGATTATTAATATCAAAGAGTAAATCTATGAATACATGTTCTGCAACTTACTAGGATAGTGCCATGTCACCTCCCTTTCATGTTTCTGTAGCAACGATAATCCACATCTAACACATCTGGATTGTAGGTTGTGGATAATCATCCTACCGTTGCTAAACGTACAGGGTCACTTTGGATTTTTTTTCAAAGTTTTTTTTTTCGTTTGAGGGCACAAAGCATCAGACAGTTCACAAAAATCACTATTATCGTGTTTCAATATTTTTTATTGGCTAAACTGAAGCATGAAATAGTAACGGAAACCTTACTTCCGGTAGATCCGGAAATGACTTCAATTGACTAACGGAAGTGAAGCCATGAGCTGTTCGTATGGCTCTAGAATTTATTTCAAGTGTTACTGTGTGTTTTATTTTCTTTCTTTACTTTGTCCAAAATAATATTGCTATAACATTTTGTACTATTTGACTATATTTTTTTAATGTGCTTAAAAACACTATTTCTGTTGAAAAAAGGTGAAATGGTTTCCGCCTAGATTGTAAAGTTATTCTGAAAGTAAACATTTCCAGATAATTTTTGGACCAATCTGTATCAGTTAGAATTGTTATTGTACTTTTAAATATCATTTTATGATTCCAATACACGGGGGTAACCAATACGTCACAAAAATGAAATGGAGTTTTACGTCCTACTTTTCTGCACCATGTGGGCTAAGACGGACCAATACGTCACAGTAACGTAATCAAAATATGACGCGTAATAATGACGTCTGGTGAACTCATCAATTCATGTGTTGAATTTTCACCCCCTCTGACGTAGCATCACTACTTTATTTTGGTACCAAATACAATAGAAGTATATAAATAAATTAGAAATAAAACGAGAATTTAATAGCTAAAATGTATCTGTATCAATATATAATGTTTTTTCTGTTAAACACTATTTTGTTTTACAACATTTTAATGTCTTTGATGTATGAGTTGTCATTGTTAAAGTCGTACTTGAATCCGGCCCACCTTGTGATGGGTTAATATTTAAATAATTACTTTTAGTTGGAGATATAACCACTAGCTGTGTCAATACAGAACCGTGGTTCATTGTCCGAAGCATCAGAATTCAGTTTGAACAAAATAAATCCATGCTAGTTTCGGTCGAACACTGAAATGACGTGTATAATGCAATTAACTTGGTAGACATGCAGTGCTTAATGATGAACATTTTGGACAGTATCTTAAATTCACTTGACCATCTGTGCGTAGTTCGTAAAATCAACGTAGAATATCTGTGACTCATCACGTGACCACACATCACATTTAAATCGATACTCGGAATTCTGATATTTTTTTTGTTTGCAAGCATTTTTTGTATTTTTTTTGTCTCCGAGATTTCAATTACTGTTTCTATTTTATCTTACATTATTTCATTAGAAAAGAAAGCAGAAAGAAACATTAAGAAAATAGAATGTAGCAAATGGACAATGTTTCATTAGAAATGTAATTAAAAACACTATAGTATAATCGATACATGCCTTATTTTTTTTATCATAATTAGATTCAATGTACATTGAAAAGATAAAAACTACCAGTGCTTGAATGACAATAATGGTTTATGTCCTATGGTAACATTTCAATTGACTTGAGTAATAAATCTTATATTATTTGTCACAGCTTGGAAGGACATAACAGATAACATCATGGTAGTGTTTCCATGTTTTCTATGGCGCAGCGTTTTGTAGTCCGTGATCCTAGACTGAATTATGAAATTGGAAAATAAATTTGGGACAAAATTAAACTCTTATGTAATTGGCTCTTGAAACATTTTTGTTGCAGCTTGGTGGGACATATCAGATAATATCATGCCAATGTTTCTATGTTTCTATGTTTCTATGTTTAAATGTTTCTGTAGTCAGTTCAACTGTATTTGACGTATGAATTATGAAATGGGAAAACTTCTAAGACAAAATTATAACCTTAATAAGAATCTGGGTCTTGGGAGTATTTGTACTTGTAGCCAGTTTTGTATGCTATGTGTGAAATGAGATAAATGCACGTTTGTCTTTGAGTTCTTGCAACAAGAAAAGAATAAATCTTGCAGGTTTATCTCATTGTCGTTTTAAACAAGCTCCTTATCGATATAAAACATATGTGTGACGTGGTTCATTTTATCCAAAAAGCCTCTTGTTACTCGTTGTGTTTTAACATATCATACAACAGGGTTGCCAGTACCCATAAATTACTCACGATTTCGTGGTTACATGTGAGAAAAAGTATTATCTCGGTCTCAAATACGAGGTTTACCTGATAAAGGGAAACACGGTAGAAATATGAAATGGTTTCAAACGGACTGTACGGAGTCGGAGTTTCGGACAGTAACAGCTTGCGAGAATGCAACATGCTTGTCAAAACATTGATAGCTCATGTCGAACCAGAAAAAAGTGCCCGCATTTTCAAGTTGTTTATCTTCTCCGCGAGTTCAGTGACTTTTTACTGCCAGATATTTTTGTTAACAACGTTAGAGGATTTTTGAACCTGTTTTTTTTTACTGTCCGAGAGACTGATATAGAAAGACGTTTAGTCGTTAGGATAGACCTTATTCACGACTCGGTTTTGAGACACTGATAGCGAGGATCATAACGCAATTCATCAATTGAAAAGATGGCGACGTTATATAAAGGAATATCCTATGTGACGCCATTAACGTCCCGATTAGCAGCTATAAACTTGGCATTTTCATGATGTAAAGTATGATTAGGTTAGAAATTCGGGCAATCTCATCTATTTCGGCCCCTTTGATTGCAGAAGTAGGCTTTAAAGACGTCAATGTGGCGATTTTATGTAGTGACTCACGTTACCTTCGTTTGTTTTCGTTATGAGCCTCGTTCTGGCTTTTCTTTAAAATTTTCTAAAATTACAAACTACTCGACGTTACCCGCCCTCGCTTTCTCAATCATCAGTAGTACATGGAAGTCAAGAGATCACGAAACATAAAATTCTAAAACTTATGACTTCTGGCAGTAGGTTTCTTTGGGTGAATGTAGGAGTTTAAATAAGATTAAAATATAATCATTAAAATATCCCCCTCGTTAAAATTGGAAGTATTTTCACTGAAGTAGATGCTGTGATTAAGAAGTTAGTTCTACAATTATTTTTTCTTTCATGGGGATAATCATCTTCACAATGTCAAGATAATACTTGGTGGTAATAACTTGACATTGTGAAGCTGGGGGAATGTATGAAGCTGGGGAACTCGATCTGTATTCGCCAAGGTGTACAGAGGAAGTTTGGTCACGTGATCAGTAGTATATCAAAAGAGGAAAGTGAATTGGTATTAAACAATTAGACAATCACCATTCGTAATATGAATTTGCCGGAAGTGCGTTGGAAATATGCTTCCGTAAACTTTCCAAGAAATGAACCCGGAGTCTAAATAAAGCGGTATATTTTCCTCTGTCATTGTTTTGACAGACATGTATATATAAATACATTATAATTGTCTATATAGTGTATTCAGCCATCACGTTTTGATTATTTATTTATTACTAAGTTACTATATTAGTCCTATAGCTATCTATTACCAGCCTGTATACATAAATAATTCACTGAATTCAACAACAGTGATGGATTAAACGGATCCGTCTTTTTAGAATTAACGGCTTCTATTTAATTGCTAATTATCTCTATTGAGCTATTTGATTTTATTGCTTTTCGTTAAAGAGATGATAGACGTTTAGACTAACATTTCGTTTTTTGGTATCGTATATTTTTCATTTCGTTCCGATCTTTTATTTTTTCCAGCTAGAGTTGATGATTCAAATTATGGAGTGCATAAAACATGAAACGATACGATAATCAAATTTAAATAGTGTCTAGTACAGGTTAATCCAATGCTGTGCAAGATAAAATTCCCTCGACAATGGAAAATCGAAAAAGAGTAGGCTAATGCCACTGTCCTGGCAAAATTTCCCTCATTGCACTGCATGGCGTTGTCGATATTCATTAGCCCATTAGGTGCAGAAATGTAGAACGTAAAACTCCATTCATTTAATTTTGCACTGGTTAATGTAAACGTTATGAAATCCTTTTTTCTAGTTTCCCCAGTCTAATCATTGTCGAACTAAGCCTTCAGATGGTTGTTGCCAGCAAGTCTGTATCTAAAAGATTATCAAATTGAAAACGGTTGATATTGCAACAGTTATAAAACCCTAAAGACCACATAAAATGAAAGTTCTGTTAGTATATAAGCCTTTAATACAATAGCTGTTTATGTTGAATAATAACTCTATAAAGTTATTCCATTGCGTAAGTAAGAATTTTGCTGGCAAGTGTGTTTGTGTCAAGGGAATCATAACATTGTTTTCCTTCGTCAATTATTAATCTGTAAAGAGGAAATATTTTTGTGGTGGAAACGTTTTTTAAATTTTAAATCCCAGCATCTCCCCACAGATACATGTCAATATTTTTTACGTCGTAATCTGGGGTGTTTTGGCATTACACTAAACCATAGCATCAAATCCTGATTCAATAAAGGAATAAAGTAAAAACATTTTGAAAAAAGAACAGTTTGTGAGAAAGTTATACCCATTATCTAAGTTCATAAAGCAATAATTCCTTCTGGCACAGAAATTATCAATTACATTTACAAATTACTAGAGATTGACGTCTAACGCAGTGCGAAACATCCCTCATGATAAGGAAGACAGTTGTTCTTTGTTACTGCTATATAATGTTGTATATCCGACCGGGAAGTGTGATGTATTCGCCTGTGTAATTAGCATTATCTGACTTCCTACTTCTGTTCGTTGTTATGCTGCAGTTGTATTGCACAATATGCTTCCTCTTTGCATTTTTCAAAGACCAGACCATGTATTCTCGAATTGATCTTAGCGCTAGGATGTCCTAGGTTCTTACCTTCTAACATTGATTCTAAGACATCCTAGCGCTAAGATCGTTTCGAGAATACGTGGCCAGCGTTTCTTTGTTTAATTCTTGTAGTTTACTTCGTCTTCAGAGAAGATTCCGACCTGTATCTTCATATTTTGACAACCTTGTTCACGGCAAACTAGTGCCTATCAGTATGTAACAATCTAACTACTCGCCTTTGGGCGAGATATTATTTTATCTAATTTCAGATCAGAAAAATATCCAACAGCTCCAGATCGTTTATTTCATTTTCTTAATGAAGTATTTGTTCCAACCTTGACCTGTACATTTAGGGGAATCAAACTCTCACTTCCCCGAAAACCAATAAATATAGATTAAGGTAGAGCAGAGTTCTTGTTCAACTTAATTTATTTCTCCTTTGACCCGATGAAATCGTAAAATCAGTTTTAACCAATCGTAACGCGATTCCATTTGCACCTTCGTTAATTTTAATAATAGAAATTGCATTTGCTGAAAGAATACCTGGACCTATTATAATGTTAGATGACCCAGTAAATTATCATACGTCGTCTTGATATTGTCTTTGTAAGAGCAACAGCGATCCCAGTTGTGAAAAAAATGGTCGTAAATCAAGAAGTTAGTCATGGTACAATATTAAAAATAAACCACCATTAATAACCATATTTGATTAATAAGATCAACTTATTATGACAGTTATAAATGATTACTTGTACCAGTCATCAGCTGACTTGAGGTTGACCAATCCTGATTTAGTTCAGACATTCCGAGACACCGAGTCATATTGGTACATTATTCAAAAATAAATATATCCTAACTTATTTGGTTATTTATATTTATTCGTTAATGCAATTATAAATCGGCTAATTATGGAAATGTTAATAAATCACTTTCACAGAAATAGAAATGACTCGTATTTAGTTCGCATAAAAAACATCTAAAGGTCCGGTTTATACTCCGCTGAACGATGGAGCGAAGCAAAGATAAAGAAGCTTACCAAAGCTAAGCGAATCTTTGCCTCTCGACACATCTCTTAGCTTAGCGGAGTATAAACTGTCCTTGATAAGTTGTGTACAGTCAATTTAGATATCATTGTCAGGCGAGGTTTTGCCGACACCGGGCAGACTCTCGGAAGCAGTGGTCGTGACATCACCTAGTTGCTTTACTAACGACAACTCAGCACACTGTCGACCGAACTATTCAACTGCCACAAAACACAGTATACGGCAAGCCTAACAGAAACCTAACGGTAAGCCTAAACAAACAGGAAGAAAGCTAATCCTCGCCTTATTACATTCTCTTTACTCTAATTGTCTATGAATATCAATGTTTTTAGAAAAACAAGTTTATGGTCATCTCAAATAGTCGTTTGTGTATCGATAGCCATCTTCACTATGTCAAGCTATTCCAAACTTGTTTCATAGTTCATAAAATAGGGTTTGAATTGAATTGTATGCTAACAATACAGCCAATCAGAGGTCTAGACAGAAAGTCTGTGAACACAAAGCCATAATGTTTACAGCCTTTCTGTTGGGGGGCCTGATTGGTTGTTTACGGTGGCGTAAAATCCAATGAAATACTGCATTCGGCAAAGAATAGTATCTATTGCAGACAAGATATAAGACAAAGTTCCTAATAGCTTGACATTGTGAAGATGGTCGTTAACAGATGAGCTTCGGTCAGTTATCAATAAAACATCCAACCATTCTGAATCACGAAACGAAAGCAGGTGTCGGTTGTTCAGTCAACCGATTTGATATTCATGGATCCAACGAAAACTATTTAGATCTACATAACTAATGGAGATCAACTAACTGGGTTGTCCTTCAGGATGGTAGGGGTGATATTTAGGTGAATCCATCCTACAATAAATTAGAATTCTTAATTTAATATTAGAGGCGGTTATGGTGTTCGATGTTGTATATTGTACCGGACAATGTAAATCATGGTTTTCACATTAATTTCTAAACCAAATCAGTGGTTGATTGAAATGGTGTACATTTATAACACGATATTTTTTAATCTGTTTACAAGCCGGAATTTATTTTAGAAAATATCCGATCAAAATGTTCGATAACAATTCAAAATGCACTGACGTGTAATGTATGGTAGAAGTGCAACGAAGGAATCCAATCTAAATTGTAAACATTATAGCTAGAATATTTATAGGAAATTTTAAAACCACCTCAAAGCAATTAAAATAGCACTAATATATATTGCAGAGAGGTAGTGACTTGCGATATCCAATCAAAATTGTAGACATTGTAGATGGAACATAATCATATAGGAAATTTCAAATTCCTTTCAAAGCCTTATAATGGTCGAAAGCAATTTAAAAAGCATTTATATGATTTGTAACGTGGAAGTGTCATAGCGAAATCCATTCTTAGTTGATGACATGGTGGAAATTATTATAGGAAATTTCAAATTCAAAGTATTGGCGTAAATAATGTTCGAAAACAATTAAAAATGCACTGATATGATTTGTAACATGGAAGTGCATGGCGAAATCCAATTTAAATGTCAAACCACGTTTGTTGAGATAGTAAATTAGATAACATGATTTCCAGTGATCTGTTCTGTTGCCGGATATGTTAACAGGTTGAGTTATAATAAATAATATCCTGTGACAAGAACATATTTATTGATCACCAATAATCGATTACAGTATTGATTAACGTTTAATACCATTCACTGATCAGAGAGAATGGTGAGCAGGTTAGCGTTATAAATCTGATTAAATTTCAAATATCACTGCATCTAATATCATTAAGTGTAGAGGAAGAGGTTAATGCCGATTTGAGGGGAGAAGTCTGCGCAGGGCACCTTACTCCCCTGATACCAAGAAACCAATTGAGCTATTCGTCTATTCTTAGTAAAAAACAATGAAAAGGTTTAGAATTCACAGAAGGAAAAGCAAGGGCTACAGCTTCAATCTACCGCCATTTGAGGCGCTAAAAGCATTGGCGACTTCCAATAAAACTCAAGGAAAGATACGGCGAGGGGCAGCTGTTGATTCACCCGGCAAATTTCCACGACCCTGAGACCAAGGAGTAGATACGGGCTTGTGATACAATGTATACATGTGGTCAAGTAGAGAATCGGATCATTCCTTCCCAATAAAAGAAACATCGACCATCTAAATTCAGTCGATTATGAGAAAGCACTTATAGTATCGAGGTAGTAATGTCATTGCCCTCTATTATGACCCAGCTAGACCCGTTTAATTATACATTTTCTTTCTTTACGGAGCATTTGGTGGCAAATCAATGACCGCTGATATAAAAGAAAGAAACAACTGTATTTTAGAAAGATAACAACTTGGGTTCACAAAGGATCCTTCCTACCATCTTGTCCTTGGCCAAAACTCTTAGCATTGATCTTTTACAGATTACCAGTACTTATTTAAACAAACAGTCGCAATTTGTTCATATGTTTCTAAATCTAAACGGCAACTACTATAGTAGTGATATACTTTATCATTTACTTTGACATTTTATTCGGAAGTTACATTTTTAGATTTCAGAAGAAGAAATAGTCCGAGCTTTTTTTCACCAAAATATTAACGAATTGCTTGCTACCTTTGTGGTGCTAGTACAGTTTCCATAAACCCTAGTTCTAGAAATAAAATGTCGCTGTGCATATGTCTTTTCAATATTTTGAATAAAACGCTTAAAAGTTTATCTGTCGTCGAAACTGAGAGAACCGGCACCGAAATTAATCCAGAAAAATGTGTTGTATTTCGTCAACAAAATGATGAAAACCAGAGTTTAATCGAGACTAGTGATATTGGTTAAAACATCAAAGTTCAGAATCTGAGATCTTCCAGTTGGTCTACAAATCACAGAACTGCTTTATTAAGTCTTGATTGGTATAGATTGATCATTAATCAATATATAATTTGATGTAAATTGTTGAAACGTTGTACCATTTGTTCATTATCAATATATATTTAATGATGTAAACTGTAGAAGCGCTATGTACATGTAAAATTTTATTTTATAAATCTCATTTATCAATATAATTGCAATGTAAATTGTTGAAACTTTGCGTTCACTAATCAGTCACAAATTAGAACATATTGCGTGTTAAAATCAGTCGTGCCAAAACTGTATCTAACACTTATGATGGTCAGGCATAACTATTGAGAAACATTCAAGGGATCTGGTTGTCTAAAGACTGCGGCTGTCCCTTTTGCCTCCCTTTGGCTCCGCCACTGCGTCACTTCCATGGCGTTTGTAACATTCTCACTTGCTGGTATCTTGAATGTTATGACGTTCATGGTACCAACTATCCGCGGTGATCCTAAAAGAGGACAAATCAAATATTTAGACGGATACATCCCTTTAATTTAATATCTATTCTCTCAAGATGGGAAGTGATGCCTCAATATCATCCAAAGAAACTTGTTGCACCAGTAAGAGTAAATACTTGTAACGTGACGTCTCAGATAGTCAAGAACCAGCAAACATGACTACATTGATCTCTAAGAGTACTCTAAACGACAGATCTGTCCATTTTTTACCGAAACTTTCCCAAAGATATTGTAGCATTAAGAGCAAACACCATAGCGATCGACAGCATTAGCCCACTCTATTTCTTGCACAACCGGAACAGAACTTACTTATTTCCCAAGAGACAGAGTTCAGAAACCATTGCAATAAAAATCTTGGGTGTCTACAGAACGAGATGACCTGTCAACACCTAACTACTTCCTAGAACTTGCCAACAGATATTGCGTGTTGAAGTCATTTAGATGATGGGTCCAAGATCATTATAGACGTCATCAACTTTTCATTCGACCACTCATTAATTCCTTACTATTTCTAATATTTTGGTCATTTTCATTACTCTACTGTCTTCAGGGCAATCAAAACATTTCATAAACTAAAATTTTTCTTTCACTTATTTCAATTAATGGCACTTAACCTTTTTCTTTATAATTTACTCAAAATTCTCCTGGGGCAAGTTTGATATATACCATCGTTATATTTGCAGGAATATAACCATGACGACATCAAAGAAACCAAGTAAATGATTGATTCTTGGAAACGACAACCAATTCAATTTCAATGTCCAAGAAGTTCAATGACACCCCAACTGATGCCAATCTTCAAATTTCGTTTTTTGTTTTGAATTCTGCGTATGATTCCACTTATCACCCATGATCCGACGATATTGTATGGCGTCTCCTGTTATAGACCATTAAATACTACTTAACCAATCAAATGCCTTGTTCTTTAAAGATTTTTTCATTATGTGAGAGCATTCTGCTAGAATATTCATTGTTAAACATTAACTGGTATCATCTATCCATTTTTAGCAGTGCCTTTGAGTTAGCATAACTTATCCCAATTTACTGTTGATGCTACTTGGCCCAAATTCCTCAGAACACGATTTAAAAAAGAATCTTGTCAGATCATGAATGGGAAGTGAAGATGAAGTAATTGAATGATGCCTTTCAATGACTTGAGACTATTAGATTAAAGTTAAAAACAGTAACTTTGAAAGTACAGTTCCCGTTGTTTTCTATTGTTTCTGATTAATATTCACCACACTGTTATTGTCTGTTGAATTTTACTTCCTTCTCTCTTGTATCCAGACTATCACAAATTAATTGATCTTGAGTTGAATTCTATTGGCCTTGTAAGACATAATAGACACAATGTATATGTAAGCTACACCATTTAAAGGGACAGATTCGCCACTGTCGGGGGTTAATTTCACTGTCTATTTCTTTATATGGCTTTTTAGTATGGCAGTGTCTCAAGAAATGACAAGTCGTCATTTTAACATTCAAATAATAATTATGGATACACATGGTTTTGAATGTACACTTCTACTGATTGGCTCAAAAAAATAAAAGTAAAGCATAAATGGTCAAACGAATGGTGAACCGGTCAATTTAAATGCCATTGACCCTGTAAGTTGCTATGTTAATGCTTGGGTCAGATCCTTCTTCGCACAAATATAAAGTTCCTCTCTTCTCAACTCATTTCCATATAATTATATATACACTTTGTGGGGGATCAATAACTGGTATAAGTTTAGTGCAACGTTTTGACATGTTTCTCAAGTCGTTCTCAGCCAAGTACTTTTATTTTACTTTTATCACGTTTTCGTTTTTTGTCAACTTTCAATGAAATAAAACGTTTACTGACGACGAGTAATTCATGTATGAGCAATAAGGGAAGGTTGTTACTGATAGGACGGCAACATTAGCCTACGTTAAACGTATAATCATTTCGCATCGGGATAACACTTTCCACTGTAAAGACATTATGTGAAATAATTTGTCAAACTGTCGGAATATTTGTGGTCGGAACTCATGACCGGAAGTACATCACCGGAAATGCGTGTCCGGAAAGGTCAAATTAATCAATGTCTAGCGATCCTTCTATAGTTTAATACGTCTGACGCAATCCGTACGTCTTCTCGTGCGTAGAAGCCAGCGTAATTGACGTATATCGTGAAATTTGTTTTACTATCTGCATAAATATGTCGTTTGATAAATGATGTATTTACGAGTTTACTATTAAACTATTTCAGTTATTTCGTTTTGACATATTCAATAAATATTTCCTAGTTTTATTTACTATAATTGTAGACTAATATGCGACTCATTATTGTTTTGTTTTGAAGTTCCTAAAATAAATATGTCTTTTTGAAACATCTATTGAAGAACGTTGTCTGGGTATTTTGGATAATAACAATAATATTTTTTGTAGTGAAATGAATGGAGTTTTACGTCCTACTTTTCTGTACCATTTAAATCGTAGGTTTTCAACCACAGGGACATGTCCCAAGGTGGAGACATTTGAACTCGTGACATGCTGTGAAAAATAAAAACTTTCCAACTACAATATATATAACATCTCATATGATGACTACACTAAACACAATCATATCCAATCATAGATACAGTTTCGGTATTTGGGGACATCATATCCATGCTGATTCTATTTGGGGACACATACAAAATAGATTGAAAACCTCTGATTTAAATTTAAGGGGAGTATTTGTTTATAAATCAATAATTGATTACATGAACAGTAGCTTAACTTGATGAGTGGTGGCCCGTGGACATTACTGGGTTGGGGCCCCTCCCCAAGGATTTTTTATCACATGCTCTCGGGGCCTTATGGTAGTTGAGCCACTATGGATGAAGAATAAATAAATAAATGAACGAATAAGGTTACTCTTTAATCAAAAGGTATCGTAACTGAGCATCAATGTAGTTTTTTGTGTACAGAAAGGTAGATAGATTATAGACATTACCAATATCATTGGATCCTTTAGTGGATTTGTTGAACATTACTGGCTGATTACCAATGAACACTATCTGTGATTCAATGTGATTTAACTTGTATCATGTTTGATATAGGTAAAACAATCCCTTATATTAAAGAGATTGTAAAAAGGTTTTCTAAATTTTTAATGTATGAGGGGTAAACTGATAGCATCAATTTTCACCATTCCATATCCATTTCCAATCATTCGTCTGTGCTTCCTGCAATTCCACTAAAGCTAAGTGTGTGTAAGAGCCTTATGTGATAAAGCGTATGTGACAGTCATCAAACAAGTAGTTTTAATTTTACTTACCCCTTTACAGCTTGGTCAACTGGTATAATGAGCAAATATGACAAATTCAAGGTCAATAACAAGGTGTAAGGTTTCCAAAGTGGCCGTTTTAAATAAATAAGCACATACAATGCGATTGAAACATTTTTTTCTTCATTATAATTCATATTGAAATTGAAATAGACTAATTTGAATTGCCAATATCCACTGCCGAAGTCAGATTTAGTGATAGTAACATTATATATATACAGTTTTCGAAGGAATATTTATTACTGTAGAGAATATTTCTCAGTTGGATAAGTCTGTGAAACGCATTAGGGATCAGCACAAAATCTACCATCGCCATTCGCTTTACATATTCAAAGCACAGGACTACTCCAGGGAATTTGAATACAATTTTCTTTGCCATATTTACACTGAATGAACCATGTCTGATTTTTGTTTCTATTTATCAAAGTACGTAGTAATTCATTTTTAGATGATTCTACATCGATAGAAATCGGAATATACACAAAATACAGATTCAAATAAGGGGTAATGAAAGGAAATAATAGCGTCGAACCAGTTTGTTATTTTTCTTACGACTAAATCATTCTTTGTAAGAAAAAAAATAAAGATTTGGTATTGATTTTGTGAAAAGATAAATATCTATGATAAAAAATGAAGTGATGCAATCTTTGATAGATTACATTTGATTGATATAATATCAACAGTTAAAAATAAAAACATCATATAAATTTGTTTAGTGATTATATCTGTAAATAATTCAAAGTAATTTTAATGAAATGTTCAGGAAATTTCGAATTTATGTTATCAAACTTTACAACTGTATAATGAATTAAAAGTTGATGAATGAATTTTGATGAAGAAATTATTTTAGATTAAGGCAATTTAGAATTAATGTATCTATATAAGAAAATTTCAGTTTATTTCGAACTGATGTTTTTAAACTTCACAAGTGTATAAATGACTCTTAAAAAAATATTTAAGATTTAAACACAATTTGAGTTTACGTAACCAAACATTATAAACCTTAAAGGCAATATAAGGTGTAGGTGTATAAACAGTTAATCTGTATAATAAATGAAGAGTTAATGTGAATCTGACTGACTATAGAAGAAGAAATATAAAGCTATAGACAGTTATGATTTAGTAGGGAATATTAGGTATGAATAGATAGTAATTGAATCAAACTGACTGATAGACGTCTATATACACTACTCCCAAATTCTTAATCAATATATTTAAAGGGGATTCACCGTTCAACATCTTATGTTATTAGGATACACACAAGACACCTTTTAATGCTTATATAGATAAAACTAGAATATACCACTAAGACTAAGTACAGCAGAACTCTTTTCGCTACACTTTCGAAAGACGTTTATATAGGCTAAATATAAACTTTTTTTTATAGGAGGTACACTGTCCTATAACCACCAACGTGTGAATTGTAAGGACTGTACGATAAACCTACTTTTAAGTGTCACTAGCCTTATACAATACTCTACAACTTATGAGTCGACAGGTCGATATGGCTCCTAATGCTTATTAAATATATTCATCTCATATTCAAAATATAACTGAAAAATATATTTATACATTAGGCATTTGCATTGAAAACTACCAATATTCATGTAAAAGTGACCTTTAGAAATATTTATTTATGTCTAGCAGGGCAAAGAACCCAACAATATAGTTAGACCCGCTATAAGAATTTAGCTTTATATTCCATCTGATTAATCCTCATCGGAAAATTAACGCTAATGGAGTGTGGTCGATTTCCTTTAAAATCTTCTGAAAATCGAGTAATTTCAACTTAGAAAATCTGACCATTTTATCTCATTACATTACTTATATTGCCAAGGTCAAGAGGTAGGTTAACCTGATTTTGACAGCATAATCATGTGAAATTACTCAGAAAACTCTTTACTACTCGAAAATGATTTAATGAAAACTTGAATTTGGTTTTTAAAAAAATCTTTCAATTCGGACCGTTCATTTTGGAGTTGTAATGATAGATTTGCTTGTTAGTGTCTTTGTCAGGTTTTTATTCAAGGTCTAGACGTTTAAACAACTTATTTTTTTTTAAATATTCTTGGTGAAAGAAGTTTTATCAACGTTTTCTGTGAAAGTCTGATTCTTCGAAGCCAGCTAACTGTCAAACTATGAGTCGCTTTCTGGTGATACTTGAAACAAGGTTGCGGATAATATGAATAGTTGAACATCGGACTAATTTTAACACATTTACACACAAGGGAAGTTCGTGAAACATGGAATACTCTAATAGAAAACCCAAATTTCGCTTCACAATATTAAATACCTACAAGCAGTAAAATCATTGAACACTGGGAGAACATTTACTCTCTATAAAACTGGTACAAACTTTCCCTTTAAAATTTCACACTCTATATAGCTTACACACTTCCATTTAAACAGTTTCAAATAAAGTACACAAGACATATGGATATACTTCTCGGATTATTACATACCACGTTTCGAAACACATACAGGTAACGTTACCAAGTAAAAATGAAGAAGTAGTATATCCATACCTTGTGTTTTTGATGTTAACCTTCCTACTTCTATATGTCCTACAAATATTCGTTTAGAAATTGTTTACTGTCTAGTAGATGCTCTAAAGTACAGTAATACCTACAGGCTTGTATAATTATTACTCATTTTTTAATGAATATTTCTCTGTAGATTCAATTATATAGTTTTATTGCACCTGTTTTAACAATATTTTAAAATCTTCGGATTTCTTTTAAAAGATAATGAAGAATGTATTTAAATCATGGCATCTTTTCTGAGTCGGACTTACTTTTGAGACTGCAGCATATCTTCTAGTTATGCCTCTCTCGAAAACATGGGACAACAGTTAACGGGACAGAGGAGGGAGTGGCCTAGATGTAAAGTCATTCAGCAGCCGGAATATCATGGCTACAGTCTCCCCTTCTCTCCCTTTCTTGTATGCAATACCAGATTACACACTCACCCAGTCTTCTCTTTTTCATTATAGACGTCCAATGTACCAGAGCACTCTATTATTCCGATTTCAGACTGTGATCCGCATTTGTTATTCGTGAGGTCAATTTTCTAAAAATCATTCGTCCTTTAGAAAAACAAAAAAGATTGTGAATCAAAAACAGAAACTAAACAGATTGCAAAATGGTTTAGAAAGAGACAATATTTAATTCTTTACAAATCTGAATTGCAGAAAGCAATTTGTTTTATTTCCTTTCGTTAAACTACATAAAGATAAGATAAATTCTCAGAGGAAGAAAATGATTTGCTAAAAAGCGAAATGAGAATCAGAAAATCTTGGTATTTGATATCAAATCTTATTCGATATTTTATGAACCCTCCCTCTAGAACCATTAAACATGTCTGAGTCCAACCGGCATGAAATTAGGAATCAAAGTTAAAAGGCACAGACATGCTCCGGGACATTCGACTTTATAGGTTGAATTCCCTATTGCCATGAATGTTTTGTATTCAGTATTTTTAAAACATTTTTCTGAATGTACACAAATGAAATGTACGTTGCATCCGTCCATTTTTCTTTCTACAGGAAGCATTACTTATATGGTTTTTTTTTGTTGATTTTCATCTCTGTATAAGAAATATTTATCTCGATTTTTTTATGTCTGGTTTTAAAGTCACGGTGTTAATCCTTCTACATTATCAACAAGTTTTAAAGGCATTTATTCTTCCAATTTTCTAGTTTTTTTTTCTTTTCGCCAAAAGTTCTTCAGCATTTTTGAAAATACACAGTGTTGTCATTAGAGCATTATAAGCAAAATCTGTTTGTGGAAATTCCTTTTGGCCTTATTTTACCGCGAGTTGGATTAAATGCATACTAAATGTATGCTTGAATTCATAGTAATTGTTAAGAGACTTGTCGATCGAGGAATATACTATGTTTTGGCTCTTTAATTTTAGGTTGAATTTTGATAACCGAGTTTTCCACTACTTGTGTCTCGTGTTCTACATTTGTAAAAAAGACCAATTTGTTCGAGACTAACATTATGCTTCTTCCATCTTGGATTTGGCATATTATGTCTGTACCGGAAGTTGAAACTCAGTCAATGCTGTTTGAAACCGGAAATGACATTAAATGTGATTGGTTATTTTGGGATGTTGTCATTTTATGGTCCAGATTTTAGCGACCCTATCCTCTTCATCAATCTTACAATACAACTATTAAATGTCGTGTTCAAATCGAGTTTTAAACGATGAAATTACTTTCTGTCAAAACGATATAAATCACTTCATATGTAACTTTGAATGTCTGTTTCGATCAATCCTTAGGTTTAGATTCCGATATAGGTCATCATAATACCTATTTCAACCCAGTGTTCCTCTGTCAGAAAATCATGGCGGAGGGGGCTGAACGGGAACAGAGTTTCTAGTTGTTCGGAGTCGATATACACGTTAAAGACCCCTCGATAGTTGGCCTAGGAAATAGAGGAGGGGGTGGACGAGGCAGATTCACGCCTTCGGTCTGTAGTCCTATTAACGTGACAACGTATGTTCTTGTCTGTCTTTAATACCCACACTACCATAGTGGGTTAAAAAATTATGATTTGCATGTTTCACACATGTTTGTTCTATTTACACAAATTGTGTCTAATGTTCAGTTCACAATTATCTCCCCTATCTCAGAAACCTGGAAATAAAAGTTTGAGGAAAAAATCGAATCTTTAAAAAAGCTGAAGGGTCATCTGTAAATGTTGCTAGATACATGTATTCCTTTTTCTGGAAGCCTTACTATATAGAATTTATATGATTTATATAGGCAGCTATTGTACAGGTTTATATGTCGAAAGTGAAGGTTTTTATTTATTGTAGTCTTTACTCAAAATAAATCATAAATCACCTATATTTCTAATCGAATTAGATCACGAGAAAATTGTACGGATCATGTTTCATTAAATCATTACAGTTTCCGCCATATATCATGACTTTAGAGAACAAAATTGATGATTCTCTAGCCGTTTGAACGCCTTCTTCCTCGCCATCTTAATTCACGGAGTAACAACTTCCATAAAACTCATAAATATATTTCTATCATATTAAACATTTCTTTATGGCTATGATTGCATTAATATTCTTTTAATCTCATTATCTCCCCTTTATTGCACTGATTACTTCCCTTTGTTGATTGAATTAGACCCAAATTTCTTTCTAAATTGATCACGTGGCATGAGGAGCTTTTTGTCAGGAATTGTACTCGTACAGTGAAGTATTAAGTTGAATGAGCAAGAAGTTTCATTCGTTCGCTCGTTCGTTCTTTCTTTAGTTTCTTCGTTCGTTCGCTCGTTCAATTTTGCGTTTGTTCGTTCATTTGTGCATCCATGCATCTGTTCGTTCGTTATTTCCTTCATTCATTCTTTATTTCTTTCGAATACCTTCCCACTGCATTCTCTTTCTTCATTCGTCCATTCATTCAATCTTTCATCCATACGAACATAGTTCTCCCTGCAGTTTGAGACGTCAGTGAGAGAAAGCGTGAAGACCTACTACCCTACATCAGGTATTTAGTTTTTCAATTTTTATTGATTTTAAACTGCCATTTAACGATCTCTGTCTTTTTTACTCAAAACTCTTCAATCGATTCTTGTCCAACTCACGGCTAATTAGATCAGCTAATAAATGGGGGTGTCAGCGGAAGTAAAAAAAACTATCTCGATGTAACAAATGTGGTAATATTGATGTTAATCAATATCTTCAAGTGATCGATATTTATTGATCGGATTTATTGATTTATAGACACCTGTGTTGTATTGAATATTTTTCAATATAAATTATTTCGATAATAGAAATGGTCCCAAAAAGAAAGATGTCAATCTAAACCATAGATCAAAGGTCATCTTAAAGGTGACAACAATCAAATGAGCCCATACGTATTCTGTATCTAACCCGTCAAATCCAATTATTAATAATGATTTTAAGATGAAAGTAATTAGAATTGCTGATTTTGTAAGAGTTTAGTATGTAATGGTTTGGGATTTGGTACCGATAACAGCCTCACGAGAGAGACTGAGAGGTAGGAGCGCCGCATTTGGTGCCGGTGGTACTAGAATAGCTTCAAGTCGTTTTTGGTTTCCACTGGAATCTATATATCGTTACTTTGTTGTGGTCAAAAAAAGTATTTTCCCAAAGTGGGCCAATATCAGCTTTCAGTCAAAGAAAAGATAATCGATCTACTATTATTGATTGGTTTTATTGACTTTATCACATCTGGTTGGTAACTTTTTTTCTCTTAAACAAAAAGTAGGTTACATGACTTTTAAAAGCTTGCTTAAAACGTTTTAAATCGTTATTCAATATATTGAATTAGTGTGGCTGGTGTTACGAGAGAATCGGTTCATGATCGTCCTAAAAAAATACCCGATTTCTTTCTGCGTCTATTTTCGGAGCGAAATATCTTATTTCAGCGAGTTCGCATATCTTATTAAACAGATTTGACTAACACCAGATGCCATTCTGCTATTGAGTTTATCATTGGGGTAGGCTTTTCAGAGATAAAGTTATTCTGAATTCGCGTACATCTCCAATTCAAAAATTGATCAAAAATTGTTATTTTGCTATATTGTTTCCCAATCAAATCTAATAAAAACCGGAAAAAATTGGCGCCATAAAAGTAAAAAGTAAAATATAATAAAAAAAATTGTAATAAACAACCAGCAATAAACATAGAGTATATTAAAAAATGTCTAGTATATATAACAATAAATAGAGAGTGTATATAAATATAAATATACAGTTGATATTCTCACCTGTTCATATGTGTCATCAATACATCAATATACTTATCTTAAAATTCAATAAAAATTCTGACAGATACAGGTCATAGACTGAAAGACACACATACACTAAGACTTGTCAACGCGTCAAAATAATACTGAGGCTGAAACCGAGGATGATAATAATATGGTTACAATCCCTAATTTGAACAGATCTAACATGTTTTTTTGTGTTGATTCCTGCTTCTTCTGCCTACCTAATTTACGGCTTATTACTTTCAATGATTGCTTCAAAGTCTTACCAATTATCTAAGCACGAGAAACATGGCTGGTATCTAAAGCCCTTCCCACTCCAAATCTTTGGCGAGACCATGGTACGTTTCGAGTAACATGCGTCAGGACTGACAGATGAATCATATTTTTTTACAACGACAAATTTCTTTTGTGAGATGTCAACATAGGCGACAAAAACAACAAAATGGTGCCTATGGCTTGGTTTTCAGGCTTCAGATATGAGAGTAGTGGCACTAAACAATTCGCGACCTCGTAACACACTTTAATCTCAGCGCGTTTAGTACCAACAGCCACGCTGTCCATTGTAATAAGTAGACCATTACCTCCAGCAGCTTTATAGATTGACCAACCATTCCGTGATGGACATTCCAAGTAACTAGTAGAAGAAGTAGATATTAGCTAATTGTGTAATAGTGTACCAATATTATTGTGATTGCTTCCACTAGGATAATTACCTTCTGATAAAACTACTAAAATTGAAGCCGAATAAGACAACCATTATCTCTCCCGTTGCCTAAGAATAAGGTTTTTAGAATATCTCATAATTTATGTCCTTGTGACAGAACACAACACGATTCAACGAGGGGGTCTGATAACATCGCTTGATTTCCAACTGTTTTGTATCGTTTAGACTTATATTTAAGCGTAACATCATGCAGTGTACAATGGGGAAATCCCAGGATACCAACAATAATTCGCGTACGCTTTTACTTATCGAAGTGTTGAAGTACATAATAACATACAAAGACATTGCATCATTTCCAGTTAACTCTCTCTGAAGTTGCTGGAACCACGCTTATCGGATGAAGAATTTGAATGATTTCCCAAATAGAAGGTGTCCCTTATACTCATAAAAATGTTAGAAAAAACCTCTTTACAATCTCTTTAACATTGTGTTGGATTACTAACTCTCTGGACTACTAGACGTCGATCCAAGACATAATTTCTCACGTACACATCCCTCAGAAGGGCCAAAAAAGCTTACAATGCTAGGACTTTTGGTATTCTTTATCATCTAGCCGATTTAAATGACAACTTGTTAAAGTTTACTAGAAATCTCATTAATGTATTCTGCATTGGTGTAGTGATTTGATATGATTTGTAGGACATGTTATTTCTTTTACAAACACTTTATGATACTATGCAACTGGGTTGGTCAATGCAATGCTCTGTGGAACTACACAAAGCTGACAGATGCTATAAAGCTATGCTTATTCCATATTTAATATTTATGACAGCTGTAGTCGAGTTGTAGCTGAATTAAACCACGCTTTTATGGGTATTCTCAAGGTCAAACAACCTAGTGACCTCTCAGTAAGTCAGTAAACTTCTGTATTGAAATAGAATTAATTCACTATATTAAATATAGAACTATATTACAACTAATTACATTTTCAATAGTTTTTTCCTATATTTAGTTGTAAAGTTTAACAGCTTGCTTTACGACTTTTTGATTTAATAAAATAACCCTATTGTCTCTGTTTTAAAAGTACTACCCACACCACGCTACAGCTGATATGATGTGATTTTGTTTGCTATTCCAACCGTCAAGGAGGGATCTTTAACGTACACAGGCTGTATCATATGATGTTTAATGTCGATCCAAACGACTACACTTTTCTATGTCAGCTCTTCAAACTGCAACACTTACAAACTAGATATAAAAGTCAGGTATATGTTTACCTATGTTAGGAATGAGCCCTGAACATACGAACAAACCCAGTGAGCCACGGCCAATCTGTTTTAATTTGATGCTGCTGGAGCTCCTGGGATATAGATAGGTTCGCCTTAATGGACCATGGGCGTAGGTTGGATTATTCTTGGAGTTTCCCTTTCTTACACGAAGACACGAAACAAAGTGTTTCTGTGTTCTCTTTCATGAAGATAATGCTGCATACCAATCTGAAATCAATGTATCTATCTGATTCGTAAATCTCTGCACCTCTCGACTTCTTGATAAGAATTCATTACAACTGCACCTACCACCTCTCGTAAGATCATTTGATATAAAAAACATGCAGAACAGGTGAGTTCTACCTACAATTTAGTTTCAATCACGTTTAAGATGGATGAGATAGACTCAGAAGCACGTTTAAGATAGATGTGATAGAGGTAGAACATGTCAAGTACTCAAGAGGAATTCCAATGGTGCATTAAAGCTCCTTGGACACACCCAAACATTGATTAATTGGCCAAGATATATGCTGCTTCGGTCTCTTCGAATTCAAAGATATTCATATGTCACCATCTGCTTCATTGTCGAGCAAATGAAAGTGATCCTGTTACAGCATGCCAATACAATATGTTGAAACCGTTTGATTTTGGTTGACAATAGTCGAGATAGGACGTCCGTTGTGGTGTAGGTGTAGACACAAGAAGCAGATACTTGGCTTATGTGTCCTGCAACGATGCGGCCATGATATTCTTCTCCTTCTTTCTTCTGTAACGATAATTCGACACCGTACACCACATCGGACACCTTACATTGTCCATTCATATCTTTGTGAGGGCATCTTAACGAGTGGTGAAGAAATGTTGTATATGAATAGCTATGAAGAATAGTCTACCTTTAATAAACTAGTATAAAGCACCTGTCGAACGCCCTCCCTCTCTCTCGCTGTCGCTGAATGGCCAGATTGATTGATATTAGTAATATATAGAGTCAGTTATAGATTCAACTGTGTTATTTCTCCATTGAAGTTGTTCACAGCTACTTCTCACACTTTCATACTACTAATATAACTTACTATCAGTGACGAGATACGATGTGACGGATAGGACTGAAGTACTATATTAAGTGATTTTGTGAACATCTTCAGACGTCACTTTTAAGGAACTTTTGAAACCTTTTAACTTAGTGAAAAATTAATGACTTTAATGGCCAGAGAAGTGATTCGGAAACGAACAGTTTGCAAAAGTTTCGAAGTTGAGTGAATAAAGTTTGGAATAAGGCACATCGGTGTGGAATCTGAAAAGCCTATCTGTTTTAAAGCGACTGTAAAGTAGCTGTAATTGGGAAATGAAGGATATTGACACTGAAACAATGTGCAGCTTTATGTATGTTTAATTTAAAACTCTTAAGTGCTTGCTAGACAGAATAAAACTTGAAGTAATGAAATAGAAAACCTTGCAGTTTGTGAAAGTTAAAGAAAATCCAATAAAATAACGGTTTTAGAAATTAAAAGATCACACTTTGAATTTATTTGAAGTAAAACATTTATGTGGAGTAAGACTGGTCTAAGAAATAATATACATTGTTTGGAAAAAAGGCGATGTTTTTGACGAGCCAGTCATCGAGCAGTTGCAGTGACATAAGCCATTACAGTTACGTTTAAAACTACACTACGTTACGTTATTGGAAAGTAACATTTTTTTTAGTTACGTTACAGCTACGCTACAGATAACGTTGTGATACGTTACAGTACCTGTGTTCGAAACGTTACTGGAAATTACATTATTCATGAAAAGTGAAGAAGTTACTTTCCGAAAAGCATATTTAGTCTCTTGGGCCATTTCGTTATCCAATAAGATGCAAATGAGTGGGGTGTAAAACTCCTCCTTGTTTCGGGATCTAATGATATTGGATCAATATAAACCAAAAGTAACAACTTTTATCTGTATTTGCTCTGGAATTAAACAACGTTTCAATAAATTACACTATCACCATCTAGTGAACTAAGATATTATCAGTTAGAAGAATCAGAAAGTTATCAGTTTAACTCTAAGCGATCGTCGCAATAAGTCTTCACTTGAAAAATCAAAAGGTTTAGAAGTTAAAAATGTATTTAAATTATTGAGTGATTACGAGTATTGTAACTTATCGAACACTTAAAAAATCTCTTTAATTATTGAATGATTACAAGTTTTCTAACTTATCGAACACTTTAAAAGTCTCATTCTTATAGCTCGATGATTGAATGGACAAGTGGAAAGGAAACTACTTGTTAGAAACATAACTCGTCTGGCAGTACGTGAGATCGATCTGAAACACCAAGCACTGTTCGCCGCTCAAGTATTTATCACAGATTATTGGAAGCGTTTAGTGGCGGTAGTTTCAATTGAGCCAGTTTATCCTATGGTAGTGAGGCCGGTCGAATGGGGTATGGAACCATCGCTTGATATCAATGCTCAGATGTGTTTAGATGTGGCAGGGATTGCTTACTCCCGATATTACTGTAAGGATGGCGTCCAACTGGACAGTTCCAACTTACAGCATTTCGCCTCATGATACAAGCGGACAAAGTTTTCCAGGAAACAATTCGGAAAAAATCTCAACCGAGAATTTCAATCTGACTGAAAAAGTGGGAATTGGAGTCATCCTGGCTTCTCTGATTTTTATCTCTATATCTGGAAATATTCTCGTCTGTGTGGCTGTGTTCACTGATCGGAAATTAAAAAGGAATTCCAATTTATTCATAGTGTCTTTAGCTATTGCTGATTTACTCGTCGCCGTTCTGGTGATGACCTTCGCATTAGCTAATGATATTCAAGGTACTTGGGAATTTGGAGCAGTATTTTGTAAGATTTGGATATCCGCGGATATTATGTGCTCGACGGCGTCCATATTAAACCTGTGTGCTATTAGTTTGGATAGGTTTATACATATAAAGGACCCACTACGCTATGAAAGTTGGATGACGGGTAGGAGAACTATGTTATTTATTTCTTTAGTTTGGGTTCTATCCCTACTCATATCTTTCGTGCCCATTCATTTGGGGTGGCACCAAGATCCCGGTGAAGGGGCTGGCCCCCAGACAAACGAAGACATGTGTATTTTTGAATTAAATCCTATATATGCAGTCGTTTCCTCGACGATCAGTTTCTATATACCCTGTATCGTAATGATATCAATATACTGTCGCTTGTATTTATACGCTCGCAAACACGTAGAAAGTATTAAACGGACGCATACGGCGGAACGTTTCAACGTGAACGGAACGGATAAGAAAGTTTCGTCTAAAGTTTCGGATCATAAAGCTGCCGTTACATTAGGGATTATTATGGGAGTGTTTTTATTATGTTGGTTGCCGTTTTTTACTGTGAATTTAATCGCTGCATTCTGTGCTTCGTGTATACAACCCTTAGTGTTCAAGATTTTAACGTGGTTAGGGTACGTCAATTCATCTTTAAATCCCATCATTTACAGCATTTTTAACTCAGAATTTCGTGAAGCCTTTCGTAAAATTATTTTGCCTAAATGTGTTCTGGAGAACTCTGCTCCTACTTACAGTTTCCGCGCACCTGTCAAAAAGATAAACAAATCGGAATATGCGCCTCCTTTAGTGGAAAATGGTGCGAACCATAGAAGGAACAGCCGAGAGCGATTATTTACGGAAAAAATCACGTCTCTGTGAAGATTGCTTGGTTCTATCTCATCTCAAAGGTCTCTGTGTTTGCAAACTGTCTGCGATATTATGACTACGAATGAATGTTAAAAGTGTGGCTTCAGGCATTCTATTTAAAACGTTTATCTATTTAAGAGTGTCAATAAGGACGAATGTATCTTCCAATTTTCTAGCGGCTCTTCCAAAAAACCACTCTTTTTTTACTCTTATGGTAGGCTTACACAAGAATGTCCTCCATGTATTTAAGTTGGACTGATTTTGAACGCCCAAGACCATGTATGCTTTAGATTTTCTCAGTAAAAATGGTGGAATTAAAGGGATATACTCTTCGAATTTTTTATAGATAATTTGACGAAATGAAATGAAATGAAATAAATGGAGTTTTACGTCCTACTTTTCTGTATTAGGTAATTTGATGATAATAACAAAATTATGATACATATTTTGTGAATATTTAGATGGTTATATCCCTTTAAACGTAAGCAGAATTTGTCGTATCTCTTGCATCCTTTGATAGTTATGGTTGCTAATATCAGCGAAGTGTAATGGATACAGACGTCTTAATTTTTGCTTTATCAGTTGATATAGTTCAATTTCAGCTACCAATACCACTTTGAAATCAGGCGGTTTTTACTCATTGAAAATTGTGGGTAGATGAAATTTGAGATTTATCAGCTGGTAAAGCATCGTCTGTATACTATACCTCTTGTGTAAGCCTACATCACACACCCCGATATTTCAGGGATAGTTTGGGCGTTAGGATCTAACAGACGACCGATTCTGATCAATCAGATTCGTTGAAAAATATATCAGCGATGGCTAATTGGTCAAATTCCATAATGAAGTTCTTTTCTTGTGACGGGAATATCGGCAAACTTAATCAAGGGTTACTTAGACTCGGACTACCCTTCAAAGATCAAGTAGATTTAACTTAAAGTAAATTAGTTTATTTGATATAAAGCTCATGTAGTTTCTCGTGTTCCTGATTTTGCAACGGATATTATCATTATAATGTATGTATGCTTCTAGACTGGGTACAGAGTAACAGGCCACATATTGTGTTTTGTTAACAGATGTCGGCCAGCAATGTTTTTCCAATTCAGAAAAAACCTTTAACAATTTCGTGATCTTAAAAGCAATTACCTACCTTTGTGATCAAGGCACGAAAAAGGTTCTTGAATTTCTTCATTCTTTTTGCATAGATTTTTGCAAGTCGTTTGATAACAACGGAGCTTGTTTCTACATACAAATAAGCGCCATTGAAAGAGACAAAGTTTCTGAGTGTGCAAAGCTGTAGAAAAGACCGACAATGGGTGGCCAGTGTTACGCTATATCCAGCCATAGTACGCTAACTTATTTATCTTCTAGAGAGTGAATGAATTAAGTCATTTTTTTACCTTTTCTTGAGTGGTGGTGTTTGGCACCATATCGGGTTTCAAACTTGACATTATATTGGTTTTAACTTAGAAGTTGATGTGATCTTTTTGATTCAAAACTAAATTGATGGATTGATCTTGTTTGATTTAAATTGATTGCCGTTTTTTAATTAATTGTTTTGTTTCGTTTCGTTTCGTTTTTTTTTTCAAAGTCATTGAATGTGTAAGAAACATGAAACGAAATAATAATTAAATTTAAATTTGTCAGTAAGACGGACTTGTGTTTCCTTGGCAATATTCTATTTGGAATTTGGTTTGATTGACGTTGGTGCCAAACATCTTCATTGTAATGTCTTCTTGGTTTTGCACTTATAATTCCTTGTTGAGGCATGGCTCGATTTTCAGACGGTTTTAATTTCGGTTTCTTAATCAGGAAAATAACTGAAATACCCAAGCAATGAATAACCAAAAAAAAGATTTTTTGAGTCTGATGTCAGAATATCTTAACTTAAAGATGATCTTAAATACATGATACCAAGAATTCTCAAATGAACAACCTTTGTTAGGAATATTTCGCCGACAGGCTCCTGGTTCCATCAATGTATAATGTCAGACCAATAAGTGCAAATCCAAGACACCGTTTTTTGCTGTTGATATGAATTGCGATCAGCCATTAAAATTGTTATATTGCAAACATTTTAAGTTTTATTCCAATCAAACTCGTTGTCTCAATCTGTGATGGTCTTTAAGATGTGATCTCCTAGACATGAAACCAATATTTCTGGCATATCACGAGCATCGAGCTTGCAGTAATATCCTGACAAATCTCTACTCGGAAATAGCGCAATATATACCCTGTGTTGATGTTAAGAAACAGGAAAGGAAAGACGCAACGCAATACTATTTGAAGTTTAGGTATAGGATCTGCATCGATTTAAGAATAAACAAAATATTAAAAATGTAAGTACACGAAATTCATGTACTTAAGCATAGTTTATGATTAGTTAGGGAGAAACATAGCTATATGTGGGCGATATCTGCAACACCGATCGACTATTAGAAACATGATGTGGTATTTCGAAGAGTGCGCTCAGAGGAAGTCAAACACAAGATATCTAGCATCTTTCAATACAAATTGGTTTGCTAAATTATACTCAAAGGAAAAGGTGGTAGCAGTGCTGTGAGCATGATTCGAGGTATTTGAAGTAAGGACACACTTGTTACTAAGTAATTTCAGAATTTAATATGAGTATTATATAGTTTCTAACCTTGATATTTCTGAGATCCGTTTCTCGAAAGCAGTCATGGCGGAACTGCTTCTAGTCGGAATCAAGGACAATCCAACTTGTTACTATCTAATATCACAATGTAATTTGAGCAATATCTATTTTCAGCCCCTCTGATCTGTATCACTGACAAGGGGAAATCGGGGGATCAAGGACAATCCAACTTGCTAATATCTACTTTCTGCTAACTAATATCAGAATGTAATTTGAATAATAACTAGTTTGTAACTAATCAAGAGATAAAATTGTGATAAACAAACACTGACGCTGAGTTGTAATTAATAATAATATTGATACAGTAATTCTCACTTACTTTATATCAATCCTGCTTTTATACTCAGTTATTTCATTTAGATATTTAATTGGAAATAAAATGAAATGGAATTTTACTTCCTACTATTCTGCTCGTGGGTGTGTATAGATCCATTTTTACAATGGTCATGGTATCTTTATCTTATGCCTTGACTTCAATAGCCACAGTTCTTGTATCACTGAATGCAGCGATTTGATTGGATTGTGCGCCAGATAATGCACTGAAAGGCTGTAAACATTATGGCTAATATTTACAGATGGTCTGTCGAGAGCTCTGATTTGCTGTATTAACTAGCGTACAAGCCAATCAAGAAAGGTAAAAAAGTCTATGTATAAGATGAAGTTAGGGATACCTTGACATTGTGAAGGTGGTATAGGCCATGCACATTCATAGGTCATTTTCTTTTCTTTGGATTATTCTTAAGATATACCAAATAAATTGGCGCATACATCCACTTTAATATGGTCTAATTTACATTACGTTTTACTGGACAATATGGCCATTTGATATTGAAATTCTTGCTTGAGTGCATTCATGTTGTACAGGTGTAGAAAGATGATGTGTAATTTCTTTAGATATTTAATTCAAAAAAGTAGGACGTAATCATTTCATTTAAATATTTTATTGGTAAATGGAATATGGTCGACGAAACATTTGCGTGCGAGCTAAACAATCGGACGACTACAGTTGCGTTTGGTTGCAAATAAGAATAATTGTCATTAATTGAGAGTTGCGTTTTGAAGTCATAGCCACTTTCATTATTCGCAACCATACGCAACTGGTAATCGCTACGGTATGAGGGCACCTGCAGTATATGCTTTAGTGTAGATTTGGTGAAGTCATGAAGTCTTACTTCTGGTTTCCTATCTAGAATCCTACCACACCATGTACTAAGGCCATCCAGGTGTCAGATATCGAATAAGGATTGTCACTAGCTGTAAATTGACCGTGATAGACCTAATCGACCATAATACAGTTGTTTGTTCAGAAAAATATTTTATTTGTTTATTAATCCCACATCAACAGCTGATTGTCGTTCGTGAAAATATTTCACATAATCTGTACACACGTGTTGAATTTTTTAAAAAACTTTTTTGTGTTAAAGCCCCCTCAACATGAGCAGGTTTTCACTGACATTTTTCTTTGACTACACAGTAGAAAATTTTCATTGATCCTTTTTGAAGTACATACTTCTAAGTTGTCTAAGACATTTAAAAATCGCAGACTGGTACAAGGTGTTCCGAAAGGGTGATTTTTCTTACCTCACTCCTCTTTGAAAAGCGATAGTTTCCTTTTTATATCTGGAATCTTTGATAAAATCTTTTAGAAGGTATGACGTTTATTAAAAAACGATTTTGTTATCTTTTTAACGTATAAGCTGGTAACAATATCAATATCAATATAACTGATTGTTTTGTTCCTTTCATCGTTTGTTATGGCTCTTGCTGTCTGACATTTTGACCAGTGAGTATCAGATGAAGTCACACTGTACGATGTCTGTCTGTCTGCACAATGACACGCTTGTCGGCGTGCAAATGAATAAAGTCTAAGTGAATTAGCGTTAGGACGATGGCGGAGTTTGTGTCATGTCATAGAGAGAATTCTGAGATGTTCTGAAACGTTTTATCCTGGAATACTGAAGATGCAATCAACTGATTGGTCAACCACTAAAATTTTGTTTTATCCTCCGATCAGATTACTGCATTTATTAAAATCTGGATTTTATATTATTTAAGTTTTCGAGAACAAGGCTGCGGAATTATAATAAATTGACAATTTAATATGAAATAGCAATACTATTATTTATTGTGATTCGTCCTAAAATAGATTCAGGAAAACACCAGTGAGTTGTATGTCATAAAAATGTCAAAGGATGTTTAAATAGATTTTTGATGAATGACACACGGCAGGACAATACTTCAAATATTAACTATTTACGACTGCCAATAAATAACAAGCTTTGTTATCGATATGTTTGTTATGTTTGAAAATGATGAAAAATGTGAAACACGTGATAATTCTTGAATATATTGATTTTGTGTAAATATTTCTACTTCGGCATGACTTTACATTTATTTTCAGATCAAAATTTTTTATTTGATTTTCTGCAGTAGTGTTGCCGGAGAGTTTCCTTGTCCTTTTGCAGTTATCACATAAAAGAGGTGTCTAAATACATCTCGTTTATTCATACGCACAATTTTAAACAATACTGTAACCCTATACCGGTACCATCTGAAGTAACCCCCTTCCTTCCCCTGCTTGGTATTGGTCATTTAGTAACCAATTGGCGTCGCGGTTGCTGAAGTTGTTAAGTGATGATTAAACCTGCAGAGCATAAACCTGTCCACACATATTAAGTAGAAATAATTCAAACTATTTTAGATCCAGTCAATGAAAATTCCCTTTCTTTTGAATCAATCAATTTTCAAAAACAAACGAAGCTACGAATAAGGATTTATTTTTGGTAAATAATTTGTAATAGAACAAAGGAATTAAGCGATAGATGAATGGAACTTTGATGATTCCATGTTTAAAAATAACCACGTCTATTTGGAGACTGGATGTTGTTTTAAATTAGTTTTATTTCAAAACAATTCAAAATAATGATACATGTACTTGATAGGAACATATTGTTCGAAGCTATATCTGGAAACAAAATGAAAATTAATCTTTTTTCTGTTTTGCCTCCCCCACCCAATAAAACGTGTAGTTGATAGCAGTAATATTTGTAATTTATATAAATGATTATAAAATGTAGAAATGTGCAAAAACCACTGAACATTAAAGTTATACAATCAGTAACAATAATTAAATAATAAAAACAAGATGCGTCTTCATTACTGAGAATGTGGGCGTATTTTACGTTTGTTAGTTTACAGCGGCATTTCTAGGAAAACGAGCACGGGCCAAAAATTTTTTCCAGGGGTGTCACAGGTTCATTCTTGTACTATTTTAAAATAAAATGGAAAGATGGGGGGGGGGGGGGGGTGAGGGTGGGTGTGCACAGGTTCATCTT